>NW_006800061.1:439749-479410 GCF_000485575.1 Poecilia formosa | reverse complement strand
CTAATTATGTTACATTAAATGTAACATAATTAGTGATTGACAAAACACAAATGGCGCCCTCTCTACTGGTTAAGCTATCACTCTGTGTGATGCAACAAAGATTCAAGTTACCCTTTGAACAAACCTCCAACACCTCTCAGAAGAGAACGGGATTTGTTGACTTACCACAGCAGAGCGCTGATCAGACTGCGTGGAATTCTGGGTTTCTCCCCGAATTTATATGCAACCAGTAGGGGGCGCCAAAAACCACCAATTACAGGACAATTATGAAACATATTTCATTTGTATATCTACCGACCCCACACCCGTGAAACTTGTATCATGCCACAGTCCTCCACGTTTGCCTCAGTCCTCGCACGCACAAGGGTAAATAAATAGGGTTTCCCCCCGCCCCCATTTGGAATTGTTTCTGAATTGTTCGTGCTTTGCTAGAGCAGGGCTGCAACACGTCGATCGCGGAAGGTTTTGAGTCGATCTCGGCATTAGGTGACGAACTGAACGCCGCCGGGACGCTGAGACCAGCACGTCCTCCTCTGACTGGCTTAAAATATTCGTAACTTTATTAAAGAAGAAGAAGAAGAAGAAGAAGAAGAAGAAGAAGAAGAAGACCAACAACAACAACAACAACAACAAATCAACAAAACATGTTCAAATTATTGATCCAACAAAAATAATAATCCCTTATTGTTTCAACAAGGTTCGCAATTCTGCGCGTTTCGGTTCCTTTACCAGAATAACTAGCAGAGCAGGAGTTTAAAATTAATTAATCTACCACATCTGTCTCACAGCCGCTGTCGTCTCTGAACATGCAATAAGCGACAGGACTAATTATCTCGTTCGTCTCTGTGAGTATACGTCATTCACAACAAACATCAAACATGGTAAATATGTTTCATTAAGTATTTATCAAATGTGGTGGGATGGTGTTCCACCCTCCCCCGCTCTGTGCGCCGGGTGCAAAGCTGTAGCGCTTTGGACGCTCTGCTGTCTTGTCTCGTCTTCCCGTTGTTTGTTTGGGCCGCTCTTGACTAAACCTGTTGCGGATTGGACGGGTTGTGTGGGCGGGGCTTTACTCCTCTGGCCCCCTCGAAGGGCATTTGGAAGCGGATGACAACGATTTGTTCCATTGTTTTCTTTTAGTTTTGTTTTGTGATTGAAGTTACTCATTTGTTTTTGTTTGATTTACTAATTTCTTTTGCATTGCATGTTTTATTTTATTATTTGGAATAATTGAACTTGTCTGCCTTTACCTTTTGTGTTCCTTTTGTTCCAGGGACCGAGTAGTGGGCCNAGGAACTCCTGTGCTGATGCAGATTAAAGCTGTGTCCGAATTCAGGGTCTGCATCCTTCGAAGGACCCCGAATAAATAATGACCGGAAGAGAAACGCTGTGAATTCGGACAGGTCTAGCCTTCACCAACTGCCCCGCCCTGACCTTTGCAACTCATGTTGCCTAGCAACCATGACAGTGTGAAGCAGAGAGCGGAGACAGAAAGACACTTAAATTCTCGTCTAAAAATGTTGTACCAAATCACATTGTCATTTAAAGTGTAATATAGCAAAATAATTATGGGATGTGGTGGGCCGTGAAGGATACACCGGACCCATCCGTCAAATCTTGGGTTAAGAAGGCTGCATTTGAAGGAGACTTCGAATTCGGACAGGCCTTGTCGCCACGTTATGACGTAATCGGCTTACAAATCTGGCCTTCGAAGGATGCAGACCCTGAATTCGGACACAGCTCAAGTGTTAACATTTCTCTACATTGCTTTTGTAGTATTTGTTCCATTATTTTGCATGCACAATCCCAATGAATTAATTCCATATCATGTTTTATCATACATTTTGTGCAACTAAAGTTGACCAAGTATTCTAAAGGTGAGTCAAATATCAAACTTTGAAATGAACAGACAATTGTTCCTGAGGAGTAAAAAGCCTCAGGAACAAATCTGAGAATAATGTTTACTTAAATATTCCTTTGAAAACGTGTCTTAGCAGTTTGAAAGTTATGTTTATCAGTTTTGGCTATTCATAAATTTTCAATTTCACACACAAAACACAAATGGCGCAGTCAGCCCGCTACTGGTTTACCTATCACTCACAGCAGAGCACTGAACCGACTGCGCAATTCACAGTTATTATATTTTCTGTGACATGTGATCGTATAATGGCTTCAGAACACAAATCAATTGAAAAAAAAAATCTATTGAATACAATTTGTTTTTTTTTTAAATAAGAAATTAGAAAAATAAATACAAACAGCAGTCAAAATTAATCATTCAATTACTTGAGAAAGTCCTCTGGTGATTAGCAGAAAATAAACCTGGCCATGTCATGTCGTCATAGAAACAACTACTAAACAAACTGGCAGACTGGCAAACATAACTGATAAACTGACAAACATAACTGACAACATAAATTACTGGTAATTATGTTACATTTAATGTAACATAATTACCTGCAATTAGTGATTGACAAAACACAAAGGGCGCCCTCTCTACTGGTTAACCTATCACTCTGTGTAATGCAACAAAGATTCAAGTTACCCTTTGAACAAACCTCCAACACCTCTCAGAAGAGAACGGGATTTGTTGACTTACCACAGCAGAGCGCTGATCAGACTGCGTGGAATTTTGGGTTTCTCCCCGAATTTATAGGCAACCAGTAGGGGGCGCCAAAAACCACCAATTACAGGACAATTATGAAACATATTTTAGCAGGAATTTCATTTGTATATCTACCGACCCCACACCCGTGAAACTTGTATCATTTGCCACAGTCCTCGCACGCACAAGGGTTAATAAATAGACCCCCCCCCCTTTTCGAATTGTTTCTGGATTGTTCGTGCTTTGCTAGAGCAGCGGTGCAATACGTCGATCGCGGAAGGTTTTGAGTCGATCTCGGCATTAGGTGACAAACTGAACGCCGCCGGGACGCTGAGACCAGCACATCCTCCTCTGACTGGCTTAAAACGTTCCTAACTTTATTAAAGAAGAACAAAAAAATAATAATATATAAATAAAAATATAAAAATCAACAAAACATGTTCAAATTAATGATCCAACAAAAATAATAATCCCTTATTGTTTCAACAAGGTGCTTCGCAATTCTGTGCGTTTCGGTTCCATTACCAAAATAACTAGCAGAGCAGGAGTTTAAAATTAATTAATCTACCACATCTGTCTTAGGGGAGCGCTTATTAATAATCGCAAAATAAATATCAGCTAACAATGTCATGTTTTTAGCATAATCGCTGGTTGCCACGGCAATGGGTGGCATGACAAAGAGTGAGAGAGAGAGAGAGAAAGAGTAAAAAGATGCCAGTGGTTTAGAGTTGATCACCTGTTCGGGTTGTTGTTTTACCTTTGTTTACCTTTTCATTAAGTATTTAACAAACAAATAGCTTCTACCGCCATAATTATTCATCCATCATCCATCCATTTTCTTTACACCCTTGTCCCTCAGTGGGGTCGGGAGGGTTCGCCATAATTATGTGAAATTAAATTAACTGTCTCAAATTAAAAAAAGTAGTTTGTGCTCTCTGACATCTTGCTTTGAGCTCAGAGTCTGAGAGGCTTTTCCTCTATCAAACTTTTTTTTTTTTGTGCCTCTTATTTAGTGGAAATATTAATGTTGATGAGACTTAATGAAACCCTTTTTCAACCTTTATAGCTCCACTGTTGAAAATGAGGCACTAACATTCACAAATGACATTGAAATAAAATCCAGTCCAACATCTGGTTTGAGGTGATTCCTCTGGAAGCTGTTGGAGGAAAAATATCCCAACTTCAGAAGATGAGCTTCTAACTTAAGAGAGCTCTGAAACTGTGATGCACTCCATGCCATGATGTTCAGGATTTAGGTCTCATGGCATCTCGCGGTGTCAACATTGCAGCCAGGGAAATATGGCTGCAATGTATTTCATGCAATGTAACATGCAATTTGAATGGGTCATTTTGTATTGATGTTTGAGTAAATAGGACTCTCATCATTATGTCAACATGTATTTTATTTTTATGACGCTTGATTCTAGTTATAAAATCAACATTTGTTTATCTTTTTGTTCCTTTCTTTCTCAAGAATCTCCCACCTGTCTTTGGAAATCTTATCACAAATATAAATCTTTTCAACTGATCAAATGTACTACATTATTGTACAGCAAAATATACATGTCTGGCACTTTGGATGTTAAACCCTAGCACATACAGGAACTAAGCAGACAGTAAGGTAATGTTCATGTTTATTTGAATAACCAGAAGAAACCAATGTTTGTATACAAAAATAACTATGTAGCATAGTGGCTGAATTTCCCTTGTAAAATCTAGCCTCAGGCAAGTACATGTTGTAGGCACATGCCACACAACACAACCTAACTTGGATACATTTTCCTATTTCAATATCTTGACCTGAAATCTCAGTTTACCAACATATTTTTTGTTTGATGGGAATAGTTCAAAGTAAATGCTGTTTCTGAAGAAGCAGCAGACAGAAGTAATGAGCAAAAACCAGTTCAAAATATTTTATTTTGTTTTACTTTAAATTTCTTTGTCAGACATTCTGACACTTTGAATGGGTGCATGCCTGACAGAGTTTACCACTGTTAAAGACAGCTTCTGCTTTAGTTAAAGAACTGAGGAAAACCAATAATATTTGGAGAGATGAATGGATCAAGATACTTTTTTACATTTATTTTTGAAGTGTTAAGGACCAGTTGTGTATATGCCATAGAATGTTTGTTGCTAAAATGTTAATGTGGGGATGTTTGGAGCCATGAAAATAATGCTGAAATAGAAAGGTGAAGAAATATAAACTGTTTAAAGTAGTTTGGGAATTTTAACAAAAATATTTACAGATTATTAAGGGACTTAAAAATGCATATCTGGTTTGCATAAAATAATAAAATATATGAACCACTGAAAGTATGTTTCAAAAATATTTATTTTGAGAATGATTAAACTAAGGTGTATAAGATATACACAAAACTTTTTTTCAAAATACCACCTAAAGTACAAATTCAAAANTTTTTTTTTTTTGGTCATTTATTGTTCCATAGTATATTAAGTAAAGGTTAACACTGAAATACACACACACTCACACACATTGAAACATAACTCTGGTTTTCTGTATCTAGGGTTCATATTCACAGTTGTGCTACAACATTAGATAGGAAGGGAGAGTTTGTTACAAGAGTCAAGGCTGGTGGGGGGTTAGAGGGGAAAAGACCAAAGAGATGATGGCTGGCTGGCTGGCTGAAGAAGGGACTGGTGGGGTGAGGGGGTTGCAGACATCCATATCCACAGATCTCCAGACACAATGACAAACCTACAGAGGGGGTAGAAAAGGGAAGTTAGGACTGGAACATAACGAGAGAACCGGATTTACTCAAGTTTCTGTATTGCAAATTCAAGACTTATCCTGATGCACTTTAAGTTCACTTTAAAAAATAGACTTACTCATCTTTAATTGTTTTGGGCTTTGACCTGATCTGGAATTCAGATTTATGCCTTTATATTTAGAACTTTAACTTCCATCTCATCCATCTCTAAACAGACATTTTCTAAAGAACATTAATAAGTACAGAAGTAAACTCACTCTTCCACTCCACAGTAGCTGATTTAGGTTTGTGTTATGATTTCATGCAAAACTATTCCACTAACCCCAAATTACCATGAGTGCTGGCCTCATCTGCTGCACGAAACATGATCTATTATGTGGTAAATGATGGAGAGTGTTACACTAGTGCATTGCAGGTAATATTATTTACACACGCAAACATACACACGCATTTATGAAGAGCTGATATACAAGTACCGAGCACGCCTACCTTGGGGTTAATGGGTCAGGCAGTCTACATGAAGTCCTTGATATTCAGGTCATCCAGAGCGTTCCTGGGTGGTGGGGGCTTTCTGGGGCTTTGGGCCATTCCAGGAGACATCTGTAAACACGTCTGATTTTAGCATTAACCCTTGCTTTGCAGGTTTGTAACTAGTAACTCAATTAGGACCATATTACCGGTGCCCCCGGGGTCACTCCTGCAGCAGGGAAGCCTGGCCTGGCCATGGGCATCATTGGTGCTCCGGCAACTGGTGCCTTAGATATGGAAAAATGGAGGGATAAACAAACAATTACACAGAATGTCTGCCATCTGATGGCGGAGGGAGGGACACCTAAGTAGCTGATTGTCCATCAATAGCCGGTAATGCCCAGATGGAACATTACTGGACTGGAACGGAATGGCTATCTTACCATGGTGAAGCTGGGGTAAGTCCCCAAATAAGGAGCAGGACCCATGGGAATGGTCTAAAGGTGTGGAGGGAATGGGACGGAGATGGAGGGTTTGGATGTTACTATACTCGATATAACATAAATGAGAGATGCCGCAAAACCACCACATAACAAAAATGGCTACAGGATGTTTTGATGCTTCACAAAAGTGAGGCTTAAGACAGACAAAACAGCACAGCACACGAGAAACGAAGATAAGCCCGCAACACAAAACCCTTACTGCTACTCTTTACTGACACGTGTATCATGGAGGGAATATGTTTGCCAAAAGAGCAAGTGTGTCAATAAAGAGTCGAGCTATACGAAGTGAATTCAGTGACTCAATCAGGCTTTAAGTTGTATTTATTTTAGAGCATGAGAAGTTGTTTCCAAGCAACAACTTCCTAATTTAGTCATACCATTTGCCTCTTCATCACTCTCCAGTACACGCATATTAAAAAGTTATTTTCCCCCAAAGTTCAAATGAAACCTTCCTGAATTTGTAGTGCTGCATGTGAAACTAGCAGCTCTGCTTTTCTAAATGTGTACCATCGGGTAACCCTGCATCCCCCAGGCGTTGCCAGCCCTCTGAGCAACGCCTGGGTACTGGAGAACAAAATGAAGGCAATGCTTTGAGATTGCTGCTACAGGTGCGCCCTATCTGCCATGCGGGTCCACTCCATGCTATTAGACGCAGACAACATTTACCATGGGTGCACCCCAACTCGGGGGAGCTACCTGAGGAGCCGCTGCAGTTCCCATTGTGAGGTCTTGGAGAAGGAGAGAGACAGAAAGAGAGAGGTTCTGCAAAATCACTGCTTTCATTTGCACCACTGGAGAAATCATACAACCTAGAGTGAATGTCTTCTGGTCTTGTTGCAACTTCATCAGACTTTTCTATTGTCCTCTAAGGCTGAGAGGATTTTTGTTAAACCTATGTCATTCAAGCACATAGAGTTTTTTAATGTTGTTGTGTTTTATGTATTACAAAGACACAATTGACAGCTATTTTATTGGCTTTGGTACCACTTCTCTCTAAATCAGGTCATCACAATCAAAAGGGTTTCAACAGAAAGCAATTTGACTTGTTTTCTTATTCCTTAAATGCCCTTTGTCTCATCTAACAGGCCTTTTTAGTTCTGAACATGGGCATGTTGCAGAACTGAAAAAGCCTTTTGGTTGAGACGTGAAACATATTTCAAGAGAAAAGGAAGTGCGACTAAAGCACTAGAAACATTTTATTAACAGAATCTATAAAAGCAGCAAAGATATTGCAGTTCAAAGATATGCAAAATAGTAGTGTACTACCAACAAGATGGTTCCCAGCTACAACCCANTATCCAAAGTATAATTATGTAATATATTAAATTGAAATGTAAAGTATTTTAGAAAAACTTGATTTTTAAAAGTCTACCAAAATACATTTTGAAACAAAGTAATGAAAGCGTGTTTTTAAAATGTATTAGTTTACATTTCTAGTATAATTCTAGTAAGTACATCACATCCACTTGCTAACATTTAAAAAATGTATTTAAGAAAAAAATCATCCTATTTAAAATATATTTATGTAGATTGTTTTTTTTCACAAGTGTGGGTTTTATGAAAGAAAATCTTTGAACTCGCCACCAAACGTACACTTCAGTTAAGTATGCAACTTGCTGTCGTGCGTTTTTTTATCACTTCCCATTTGAATCGTCATAGAAAACCATGCCTTTGTGATGTTACACAACAAACACACTCAATAACATCAAACCAGAAAGAAATAAAACTTTATATCTGAGTAAAAGTAACATCTTAAAATCTTTCTGTCCTTCTCAAGGTCCAGAGATTGCAATGACATGAACTGTTTGGTTTCTGTAATCCTGGTGCGATGAGTCTTCTTTCTGGCAAGCAGAGCAAACTTTTTTAGAAGCAAATGCATAGAGGAGGGGATTGATGGAACTATTTATAAATAACACAGTTGCCACAAAGTGCCTTGCATCTCTACAAACATGTATCAGATTCTCATTTTTCAGAGATACAGCAATCACAGTCAGCACATTTATAATATGATATGGAAGCCACAAGATAAAAAACGTCACAGTGACACATGTTACCAGCCTGGTTGTTTGCGAATTGTTAAAAAAGACTGCCTGGTTAAGTTTCCAGAGGAGGCGCATGTAAATAAGTACCACTATTGACACAGAAGCAAATCCAACAAGAACCTTTGTCAAACCGATAGCCATCTGCTGTGCTTCAGATGGATAAGTGATGCATTCTGTCCATGGCATATCTGTTTTCAGCTGGTGAACCACCAAAGCAGGAGTGGACAGGATCAGAGCAGCCAACCAGAGCAGAACCAGCAACACTTTATCTAGTAACTGATGGCATCTTCTCTGGAGCACAATGACAAAATATCGCTGGATGCTCAACACAGTCACAGTCAGCAGGCTGGCAGAAATGGTGCAGTGTTGAAAATACACCAGTAGCTTACAGGCCGTCGGGCTAAAAGTCCAACCAAAAAAAGAAGTGTAAATCCAAAATGGAATGGTCAGCAGACAGAGCAGGTCAGACACAGTCAGATTCAGCATTAAACTCCGGGTCAGATGGGACAGATTATTCCAGTTTGGCTTGAGAATGATCACAGCAATGTTTCTAGGAACTCCCACAAGAAGGCAGAGGGAAAAAATGACCAAACGGAACAAAACACTGGTGGTCAAAGGAGGGTATATTGGAGAAGAGACATTAGAGGTGACCACAGTTGAATTAAGTTGGTCCATGCTGCGTCTTGTTGATAAAATTGGGTCCTTAGCAAATGATACAACTAACTGTGCAGGTTGAGAAGTAATGCTTGGAGTCTAAGAGGATCTGACATGTGGTGGTTATGCAAATGAGATGTAGTCTGATGTATATCTGTTCTATTGTTGGCTACATCACTCTAAATGGTTTCACTGTGAAGTCAGAAATTTGTCCGTGACAGTGTTCAGCATCCTCTTACCATCACACCCTGTGGTAGTAATTGTATTATTAGGTACAAATGACACTACGCATAAGCCAAGTTGTTTAATTTTGACACAAGGAAGAAGTGTCTTTAAAACATGTCCTAGATCAACAGCTGTGTCTCCATTTAACTCAGATGCGATCAATAAACTCATCAAAAGCTTGCACAGACATGACAGCAAATATCCCAAATTGTCTAAAGGCAAAGTAAAGTGGATTTAAACTTTTGACTCTGAAAAAAGTAGTAAATACTTTACTACAAAAATGTTAGCTCAATCACAAATTACAAAAGGTTATTTTAATCTCGCAAATGAGTTTCATCCAAGAGACTACTTCATTTTATTGGATTTGACTGTAGATTAAAGATCAACTTGAGTTGTGAAAAAATTAAAGCAAAGATGATGGGAATATGTGGTTAGTGATAAAGAAACCAAGCAAATAATTGTAGTCATCTGTAAGACAAATTGTATTAGAAGCAGATTTTGCAATGAAAAATATGAAATCAATTAAAAGAACCACCCCTATTTGTTCTTTGTGAAAGCAGGACGTCTTTAGCTGTCATCATCGAGGTTTTGCTGTTGTTCCGTGTCTTGACAAATTCCTTGGTGTGGTGCATTTTGCTTGCAGATGGGGCACATTTTAGGAGAAGAAAAGGCATACAGGAGTGGATTCAGACAACTGTGTAGAAATATAAGTGACGCAACAAGTTCCCGTTGATCCATGCAAAAGTTTAACAAGTCCACATGTTTCAGACATATAGCTGCCACACGTAGCAGGTTGATCGTATGATATGGAATCCACACGACAAATAAGCTCACGATGATCCTGGTCACCAGTCGGGTTGTCTGGGGGTGGTTGAAAAGAGCTGTCTGGTTAACCTTCCTGTGCAAGCGAATATATGTACAACCCACTAAAGAAAAACAAACAAATCCAAACAGGCTCTCCAGTAGCATCAAAACCACCCACTGTGTCTCAGAGGTGAACTGAGATCGGCATTGTGCTGACTGCTGATATGTTTTCAGCTGTCGGACCACCAAAGCAGGAATGGAAAGGATGACAGCAACCAGCCAGAGAAGAAGCAGCAGCAGCACTCTTTTCCGCACCTGATTGTACCTCTGTCGGCGCACCACAGCCAGGTATCGGTGGACGCTTAATGCAGTTACAGTCAGCAGGCTGCCATGAAAGCTGCAGTACACAAGATAAGCTGAAAGCTTACAGGCCGCTAGCTGGAATATCCATCCATAGAGGATGCTGTATGCCCAAATTGGAAGAGTCACCAGACATAGCAGGTCAGACACAGCCAGGTTTAGCATCAAAGTCCGGCTCAGACTGGACAGATTCTGCCAGTTAGGCTTGAGAAGAATCACTGCGATGTTTCCAGGAACTCCCAGTAGAAAGCAGAAGATGTACACCACCGCAGGAACCAGACCGCCTGCTTTCCAGGAGGGGAATGTTGGAAGTTCTGTAGGAGAAAAGTTAGTGCTAACCGCAGTTGCATTGAGTTGCTCCATGGTTGTAAGCTGTGCTCTCAGAAACTGATGGTTTATAAATATGCTGTCAATGAAAAAAAAGTGGGTGGTCAATTCGGAAGTTAGAAACAAACCATAAATGGAAGAAAACACAAACAAGCTACATCATTGCTTGTTTGTGGTGTCTGCATGCACACATCTGAAGTTATTTCAATGAAGTCATTTACCGGTATTATAGTTAGTGTGTAAGTGTGTGTGTGGCCTTGTATTTGATACAACCATTTTGATCATTTTCCTAATAAATATTAAATGGAGACTAATTGCTATAGGGCCAAAAGCCACATAAGAATAAGTGTTTTTTTAGGAAAAGCCCTTAGGTTTAGGACTAAAATGTGAATTGTATTTAGGTCAGCCTTAGGGTTAGGTATGTACTGGTAATAGGTGGGGTTAGAGTAAGTGTCTTGTCTTAATGCAACAGTGAAATATGTGAGACTTATTTAAGTAATTAATTTTATATAAAACGGCATTAGTCCAATCTACAGTAAAAATATTTTTAGTTTTTTTGCTTTACTTTTTAAACCAAAAAAGAGAAAAGATTGTTTTCTTTGGGGGATTTTGTATCATGTCTTTCTGAACTTTTAGATTATCTGTGCCTTGATTAATATATATTTTTCTTTTTGGAAAATGNATTGTTTTCTTTGGGGGATTTTGTATCATGTCTTTCTGAACTTTTAGATTATCTGTGCCTTGATTAATATATATTTTTCTTTTTGGAAAATGACACTATCATTTTGTAAAAAAACAACAAAAAAAAACAAACAAGAAGTGACTTGCAACAAAAGGTATTTGGATGTGTTATTTGTCTTTTATTGCATCTAATTCGGACTCACATGCAGGCGGGGAGAGTGGACGATACCATTCATTATAACAAAAACCAAAAGGAATGGGCAAACAGCCTTCATATACCAAACAAATGTTACTTATCCACAACCTTTTTAATATGTCATATTCGTCTTTTATTTTTCTTTCAACAGTTAATACCACTTAATGCCACAATGGATTAAAATACAGTCACCTTTATAAAATAAGTAACAGAGAAACATCCAGTGAACACTTGCGTGTTTTACAGTAAGCCTGTAAGACCCAGAGGCTGCACATGAGCAAATGTACCGACTGCTGCTGCATCAGAAATGACCCAAAGAGAGCTAAAACCCCATTGCACAAACTGTGTCCTTCACTATAACTTCTACTTGTGTTAAGAGACAAAATCAACTTTCTGGTTCATGCAATTGCAGAAAAAATGAAATAGAAATAGTAGAAGATGTGACATCAGTTTAAATGAAAAGAAACAAACTTATTTCAGTTTGGGGGTTTTTTGGAAAAAGTGACATTTGTCACTATCGTCATCAAAGTTCTGCAACTGTAGCAATGTCAGGTGCCCTCATCCGTATTGGGTGAGTTCTTTGTGCAAAAAGGACAGAATTTAGTAGAAATAAAAGCATACAAGAGTGGATTTACGGTACTACTGGCCATTGTAAATGACTTGACTACACTCCAACTGTCTGCACAAAACTTCAGGAGCTCCTTGTTTTTAAGAATTATCCCTAACACAGCCAGCATATTGACCATATGAAGTGGAAAAAACATAATAAAATTGCTTAAAATAATGCTAATAAGCAGCCTGCTTGTCTGTGGATTGTTAAAAAAGGCTGAACTCCTAACCTNATTGTTTTCTTTGGGGGATTTTGTATCATGTCTTTCTGAACTTTTAGATTATCTGTGCCTTGATTAATATATATTTTTCTTTTTGGAAAATGACATTATCATTTTGTAAAACAACAACAACAACAACAACAACAACAAACAAACAAGAAGTGACTTACAACAAAAGGTATTTGGATGTGTTACTTGTCTTTTATTGCATCTAACTCGGACTCACATGCAGGCGGGGAGAGTGGACCATACCATTCATTATAACAAAAACCAAAAGGAATGGGCAAACAGCCTTCATATACCAAACAAATGTTACTAATCCACATGGAGGTGTCAACGTCACCTGCTTGAGGGGTCACAGTGGGCTTCATTATGTCGCCTAGCCCATCAAATACTACAGCAGGGAGGGGGCAGAAGAAAGGAAGGGGCAAGATGGGAGATGAAGGCAGACATTAGCATCCTGTGTGAGCTATCCTCACACTACACTGACACTGTTGAGGATGTCTTCTTATTAAAAAGGAGTTTTAATTTCCACACATGCTAGGCGTGAGATATTGCTGATATTGCTGCAAGGTTCTGAACTTGATGCTTTTAGTTGGATTTATGTAGATAGCAAACCTTTTACCTATCTGTATCCTACAAGAGAACTTCTACTGTTTTATAAGAAGCATTTAATTTGAATTGGGACAATAAATAAACCAAATCAATATGAATGTATGCATTGTTAATTATTTATCTGAAAGGAAGAAAAATTTCAACATAAGATTTATTTAAAATTTTCACCATGTTTTCTAGACAGAATTTTGAAAAAGTCATGAAAGAAAACAAGCAGTAAATATAGATACAGGTGAAATTCAAATACCAGTCTAAACAGTGTGAGCATAGAAAAAAGTGGCGTATAAGGAAAACAAATTAAAATACTTGCAAAGGTCAATGGGTAAAAACGTCATTGGTAAACCAAATGTAGTGATACAGTTATATAAAGTGTAATTTGATAAGTTTTACATAAACAAAGGGACAAAATCAACTTCCTGGTTCATGCAATTGCAGAAAAAATGAAATAGAAATAGTAGAAGATGTGACATCAGTTTAAATGAAAAGAAACAAACTTATTTCAGGTTGTTTTTTTTTTTTTTTTTTTGGAAAAAGTGACATTTGTCACTATCGTCATCAAAGTTCTGCAATTGTAGCAATGTCAGGTGCCCTCATCCGTATTGGGTGAGTTCTTTGTGCAACAAGGACAGAATTTAGTAGAAATAAAAGCATACAAGAGTGGATTTACGGTACTACTGGCCATTGTAAATGACTTGACTACACTCCAACTGTCTACACAAAACTTCAGGAGCTCCTTGTTTTTAAGAATTATCCCTAACACAGCCAGCATATTGACCATATGAAGTGGAAAAAACATAATAAAATTGCTTAAAATAATGCTAATAAGCAGCCTGCTTGTCTGTGGATTGTTAAAAAAGGCTGAACTCCTAACCTTCTTGTGGAGGGATATGTATGATAATGTGACAAGTGAAGATGAAGCAAGTCCAAACAAGATCTCTGTGAACAGCACAGCAAGCAACTGTGCCTCAGAAGAATAACGGGGTGTGCAGCGGATCCATTGTCCTTCTTTCGTTAGTTGTTCAGTCATCAAAACATAGATGCACAAAGTAAAAGCTGACAGCCAAAGCAGAAACACCAGCACACTTTTTTGTATATCGCACTTCCATTCACGCACAACAATAATGTAGCGCTGGATGCTCAACGCAGTCACAGTCATTTGGCTAACATAAACTGTAAAGTACACAATGTATGATAGAACTTTGCAGGCTACAATGCCGAATGTCCATCCAAGGAGTAAGTTGTAAATCCACAGTGGAAGGGTAAGCAGACACATTAGATCAGAAATGGTCAGATTCATCATTAAACTCTGGGTCGTTCTGGACAGATGCTCCCAGTTAGGCTTGAATATAATCACAGCAATGTTTCCAGGAACTCCAAGTAGATAGCAGAAAGTTAATACCACTGCAGGGAACAGACCGCGTTGATTCCAAGAGTGCTGAGGTAATCCAGCGGAAGAGCTGTTAGAACTGAATCCTGTGAAGTTTGATTCATCCATCTTGAGTTGTGCTGGGAACGATGTGCTGTGAGCCACAGCTTCTTCTCCCAGTGTCCTGAAGTCACAGTAACAAAGAGGGAACTCAAAGAGGAACTCCTGTGCTGATGCAGATTAAAGCTGTGTCCGAATTCAGGGTCTGCATCCTTCGAAGGACCCCGAATAAATAATGACCGGAAGAGAAACGCTGTGGATTCGGACAGGTCTAGCCTTCACCACCCTGACCTCAGCGTAACTCATGTTGCCTAGCAACCATGACAACGTGAAGCAGAGAGTGCAGAAAGAAACACACTTAAATTCTCGCCTAAAAACGTTGTACCAAATCACATTGTGTCATTTAAAGTGTAATATAGCAAAATAATCATGGGATGTGGTGGGCCGTGAAGGATACACCGGACNTAGTAATATACAACTAAATCAAGTTTAGCAACACATTTGATCATTTTTATGACTGTTTATAACTCAAAGAAAAAATAGCTACAGAAATAAACTAATACACAATGGTTTAAGAACATGGAAATGAAATGGCTTGTTTACGCATATGACACAGAAATCGGCAACAACAAAATGGCAATATGTTGATTTGAAAAAACGGGGGTTTAAATTGATTAAGGCTCATATTTATCCAACCGGATTGTGATTAGTTTGGAATAGACATTGGGATTCATGATAAAGCAGCAGCTGCTGCAAAAGGTATGACAATATCTTCAATCTTGATAAGGGGTCAGCTGCATGCTGAGCTTAGTGAGACATAGATAGATGGTGACTTCTCACTAAGAGTGTGAAGTCAATTTATTTTGATCCATTGTCCAATTTCTGTTCGTTAAATTATGTGTTGTGCCTCATTTTTTCATGATCAAATAAAATGTAAGTGATTGCGGTTATATTACTCTGAGCCTCAATGGTTGTACTTGTAAAAAATTAGAACAGATGCCCAGTGAGCAGCAATGCTTCTCTAACGGTCCTGAGAAAGTCAATGAATAAAGCCTGTGAAGCACTGTGCAGGATAATCTGTAGTTTCATTTTTATTGTGCTGCAAGTTTAACCCCATCCCTATCCCCTCCCCCCCAAGGGAGAAATAGCAGCTGCTAAATATACACATTTTTTTCATTACTTTGTTTCATCTTTGAGTCTGCACTTATCCTAAATGACTACTTACTACTTGCCATGTTAGCCATGGAGGTGTCAACGTCACCCGCTTGAGGGGTCACAGTGGGCTTCATTATGTCGCCTAGCCCATCAAATACTACAGCAGGGAGGGGGGCAGAAGAAAGGAAGGGGCAGGATGGGAGATGAAGGCAGACATTAGCATCCTGTGTGAGCTATCCTCACACTCTACCACAACTCTGTAGCACATCTCCTTATAACTGGTGATTACTATGACAACGGAAAGGCGTCTCTATGACAACAGAGCAGTTGGGATGATCGATAAACACCGAGATTATAGTGAGTTCAGATGATGACAAAGAATTTCCATATAGTGTGCGTGGAAAAAAAAAAAAAATAGCAAGACACATGAATACATACAAACCTATTTTTAAGTTTTCTTTAAAAATAAATATTTAGTAGATAGAGATAGATGTGAGTAAATAGGTTTCAGCTGACTTCATCCTAGCATTGTAGCTTGAATTAAGTCAGGTTAGATGTTAAACACTGTACATATTGCTTTTGTTTTACACAGACAGACAATCTTTGTCAGCATCCAGCATCTGGTGGTGGAGGGGACAGTGCAGTGGAGCTGCGCCACTGCAATGCAGTGCACTGTGGGAATTTGGCGTGTTAAAGAGCAAGGCAACTCACCCAATCAAATTGGAGGAAGCAAGAAATGAGCCAGCCCAAGAGCCAGATGGAGAAAGAGAGCAGGGGAGGCGCAAGGGGAAAAAAAGAGAGGATAGCAAAAACAAGCAGAGATGCCAAAGTGAGAAAGAAACATTGAGCTTTTTAAATAGCGCGTGACAAAGAGTTCAGTAGAGATTTTTATATGGAAAGAGAAAAAGAGAAAGAGTTAAGCCGTAAAGCAGGAGTACAGCAAACATTAGGTAAATGGCACTGAGTGAGATGAACATGGATCAGGGTTTGAGGTTAAAGGAACTTACCATTTTTAGACAGGAACAACAAAATCAGTAGTGGACAAATATGGTGTCTTGCAAAAGTATCATCACCAACATCTAATCATTTATTGATATTCCTTCAAAAGTTTCAAAAGTTTATTCCACAGCATCTGTGACATTCTGTCTGCTGTGTCTTGTGTGTGTTGGGGACAACTTTCTCACAAAACTGTTCTATCTGGATATTGTGTTTCTTGTTTAACAACCAACATTTGGTTTATGGCAATAAATACATTTGAACTTGTCAAAGAAGCTGTCAGTGCCCAACCTGTACATCTTGATTGTTTAATGACAAAAGTCTTTGAGTACCGTTGTATGTTTGTAATAGTTTTGTGTAGTTTGCAGATATTTTGATGAACCTTACAATTATTTTATTTTTAGTTGAAGCTTAGGCCATTTTTTAGATCAGGCAGTTTGGTGTAAATCAACAAAGCCAACTCTAATGTTTATAGAAAATATCTGATGTGTCCGTGAATATCTTGCCACAGAATTAAAAAAAACTGGTCTGGACTTTGACTAGGCCATGATAGCACTTGAAAAAGTTTTGATCTAAATCATTCCATTATACGTCTGGCTGTAACTTTATCATCAATTCGCTGCTGGAGTGTGAATTTTTACCCCGCAATCCCATGAATGTACTCTACAGTTTTATGGTTGTGACGTGACAAAATGTGAAAAAAGTCCAATCATGGCTTTTGCAAGGCGCCATATGTATATGAAAATCATCAAACACACTTTTAAAAAACTAAATGGAGTCTTGACCAAAAAACACAAAGGGATAAATTGAATTGCGGTGGACTATTTCTTTAACAGTTACCAAAATTAACAGTGACAAATACTGTGAAGCATCAGATTTGACAGGTTAAACGCCACTGTGTAGCTTCCAGAAAGGATGGCATCAGAATAATTCTCTGGGGTGATGTGAGGATATTAGATTTAAAATGACAAGGCATCATGCAAAGATGATACAAATGCTTGCAGGTAAAAAGGGAAATGACACACACACCCACACTCAAATGCATAAAAACAGCTCTGAGCCACATTTTAAAAATTCCTTTAACTCCATGGTAAAGACCAGGCCATTGGTAAAATCGCACATTGAATTAGAGATGTATTCTACTTTGTGCATAAAAACCTGTGAAATGTGTGTAATATCTTGCAGGTTGGTGCATAACACGTGACGATTTACCTGACATGAGCTCAGAACCTGGAGCCGCAGCCGCAGCAGGTGCAGCAGCAGAAGCAGCAGCTGGTGCAGCAGCAGCTGGGGCATCCCCTCCTGTAGGCTCTGTCGCAGGTCATCCCAAACATGACCACATCATGCCATGCCAGGCCGAAACACGTTCAGCCATTTCCAGCGCAGCATGAGGGCAAACAAGGGTAATAGTCAGCCTTCTGCGTCAACGCCGCTAATTTCAGACAAAACGGTTGAAGTTAAAAACGGTGCCACAGCGCAAGTCAAAAACACACACTCACCCAATTTAAAACATCTCAACTTATGTTTCATTTATATAGCAACAAAATGTTCTGTAATCTCATTCAACTAAGTTGAGCATGTGATACTGGAAGAGGCAGAAAATGTGAGGCAGACAAACACAGGCCACAGACGGAAATTCTGCAGCTATAACCACAGAAGGGGAAACCTTCCAGATTACACCCTTCTCTTCTTTGATGGTGTTTTCAAGAACCGTGGAGACAGATTGAGGGCAGACAGTCACTCATGTTACCCACCACCAAACAAGCTCACGATGCCTCCTGTGTCAATTTTGGGTGGTGGTGCAGAGGAGAGGATGGGAGCAGAGGAGCTGAACAAATCGGCTGGAGAAGGCAAGGTGGAGATGATGTTTAGACCCCAACACGCAGTCACACAAATGCACTTTGAGCAATCACTCTCATTTATTATAATGCACTATCAGTTGAAGTTGCAGTGCACGCAGTACATGCTGGAATTGGGGAAAAAGAAAAAAACAAAGGTAAGAAACAAAAGTAAACGCTTCAAACAGCTGAGTAGCCTGTAGCTGACCTGTAAGAGAGCAATATCATGTGTTTTTCTTTTTTCTCTATTCCCTGATAAAGCCAAGGACAAAGCTGGAAGCAAAGACAGCACGAGATTTTTGGGAGAATAGGAAGGCGCACGCAAGGTTGCAAAACCAGGTTGCAGAAGGATACCTGCTGAAAACAAGTCAGTGCTGGGTAAGGGGTCCGTTTTGGAGAAGCTCGAGTCTGGCATGGAGTCAAACATATCTATGAAAGCATACACACCAAAACAAAACAGAGAAAAGACAATTTAAGAAGAATTCCTTAACCTGTTGATGAGACTCTCAGACAGAGGAGAGACACACAGAAGAAGGAATGAACAGTTCAAAGACACTCGTAATGGGCTTGATGGTCATATTCATTTTGATCTGTTTCTATCACTGTTTTTTCATAGTGGAATGATCAAACAACACACATTAATACGTTTCAGCAACAAGAATTGGGTGCAGAGTTTTCACTGATCCACACAGAATGTTTTCTTTAGGACGTTACACTTTAACTTCAATTTTTTTTTGTCATCATTAAGATTCTTCCCTTATTCTGGCCACCTATTAGACTGTAGACAAGCTGTAAACAAGCTCTCCTTAAATTTAGGGTTAGATTAAGCCTCGACACAGGAGAAAGAAATAGATTTTAAGATGTTCAAGGCCCAGCTAGCAAACACCAAGGCTTAAACCTGCCATGACTGGAAACATTTCACTGTCCACAGCGAAGCAACTCTAACATCATCGTCATGGTCCAGGAATGAGGGTGACAAAAAAAATAAAAATCCCTTATCAAATAAAAACATTTAAGCTTGACCAAAATTTGTATCAGCTTTGCCATATGATGCCTGGAGAAAAGTCTTATGTGAAAAAGATTGAACTATTTGGCCACAATGACTGAAGAATCCAAGGAGAGGTCCATGTGAGACATTTAAAACTGAGAAAACTTTACTTATACTTAACCGTAACTCCTAAGCCATTCAGCTAGAATTATGCCAGAAATTTGTAATCCGCAACAGAAAGTATGTTGTTTCTTTGCAACCATAGAGGGTTTATGCATCAATTTGTGCTGCTATGTGTAACTTTGATCATTTGTGAATTAGATAAAGTCAACACAGTTTAAGTCCTTTGTATTGAATTCTTGTTTTTGAATTCAACTGGAGTTGTATGAACTTTCCACCCTAAAAAAACAGTTTAAAGACAGTCTTAAATATATATAAAAAAAAAAATGATATGACACTCATGCTCCTTTTGAATGTATGTAAACTTTTCATAAGTTCCCAACACAGAAAAACCCACAAAAGATAAGGGAAAACGAGACAGTACAGGGCAGATTTAACTGAGCAGCATCAGACCAGTCAGAGCAGGAAGATGTAAAAAAACACAAATTCACTTGTATGCCTCATGTTTACCACCGAAAAGGTCCGTTGCTGCGCTGTTGACGTCGGAGCCTGAAATGGTTGCAGTGGTGGTGATGGTGGTGGATGTGGAGGTGAAGAGCGGTGAAGGGGATGGGGAAGGGGAGGCCTGAGTCTCCATAGAGCTAAAACAGACGTCCAGTGAGCTATTGTTCTCCACTGTCATCATCCCAAAAAGATCTAGACCTGAAGATGCAGTGTTGGTTTTGCCATCCGACGGAGCAAAAGGGTCTTTGGGGTTAAGGAATTTATGGAGAAGGAGAGGGAATGTTAGACAACGAACTTAATACAAAGCAGATCAAATAAGGACGATGACACTGATTGAAAGTTTAGGGTAATTCATGATTGTGCTTAATAATATATAACCAATGACGCTTTTATTCTGTAGCACTTTCACATTCTTTGCACTGCTCTGCATGTCTCATGTAATGGCAGTGAAATGTATGGGATAGAAGGAAGTATGTGAGGAATGAAAGGGAAAAGAAAACCTGCAGATATCCAACACACTCCAGCTGTCAGTGCGAATATTAACAGCTAAAAATAGATTCTCTGATGGGGAAGGGGGCGGGGGGATGCAAACAAGTGGAGCAGGCAGCAACTGCTTTCGCAGCACATAAACCTCTTATAAGGCAAACGACAGCAAAAGTGTGAAACCAGGTAAGTGTGCTTTTGTGTGTCAAACAAATAAATAGTGCAGAACACCTTCTAAGAAAACACAATTGACATGCCTTATCTTGTCAATCCGCCTTGTCTTAATCAAGTGATGTCCTTGATTAACAAATACATAACCCTGTCAGACATTGTTGCCGTCAAGCCCAAACATTTTCTCTCCATTTTTTATTTTTTTTTTTGTCATCTTGTGAAAATCAACTTTGCCGATTACCCTTCACCTCTATCTGGAGGTTTACACATTTAAGACGAGAGGTAGAAAAAAAAGGCAGTAAAGTTTACCAAACTGTGTGAATATACATAGAAGCAAGATGTTCTCGTTCCTTAAAAGATGTTAGGTTTCTGTATGACAGCTCCGATACATACAACATCTGCAGTGAAATCCAGTGCTATTTTCATAGATGAAGTAATGTTGTCCTCCAGATGCAGGAGACCAAAAACCACATATCTCTTGACACCCAAACAGCGTGACATTCTGCAATCTCTCTCCTAGCTGCCTGTGTTCAGTCTCTACCGAAGCCAATAGCTTTACTGGCATCAGCCAGTAAAGCTATTGGCTTTACTGGCTGCACAGTATTGTCATCTATCAAGATGACAATACTGTGCAGGTTTTAGCTAAGATATGCACAGCGGCTGTAGAATAAAGGTTTTATGACAAGCACATCCCACCTTTATGTACCACCATAAAGCATTAAGCTTTCAGTCTACAGGGAGATAATAAAACATGTCAGGATTATAAAAAAAAAAAGACATCCTCATGAAATATAACTTTTGATTCCAAACAAGACATAAAAAAAAAAATAAAAAAAAACATTGTTTGGGTTATCTGTATTTAGACCAACTTCAGCTCATTCACAACACATGCAGACTCAGATTTACAGTCACCCACCAGCTCCAGAGTTAGTGGCTGGGGTGGACGAAGCAGCAGCCCCACCCTCTGCTGCTGCAGCAGGGGCCTCAGAGGAAGCAGCAGGTGTAGCAAAGGCGTCTGACGAAGGACAGAAATGCCATCAGATGGCAAGATGACGGAGGTATAGGCGAAAGAAGAAAAGGGGAAAAATCAATAGATCCTTAGAGGTAAAGAAAGTATTGAGAAAACAAAGATAACACAGAGCATTTGCATGAGAAGGTAAATTACGTCCTGGTTTTTCATTGAGAAAAAAAATTGGGCAAAAACAATTAAAAAAAAAAAAGCAGAGGCACAAAACATCAGTGACCGACAGGTGAATGGATAAATGGATACACAGACAGGAGGCAGTACACAGAGACTAATCTACTGCACAAAGAGCAGAATAAGCCATCTACGCAATGCAGCAGGTGCCGTTTATAGCTGTGTCCATCCACATCGGAGGGTTTTCACGGCATCGCTTTCCAATGAAATAAAAGAAAAGCATGCCAACTCATCAAACAAGATGCATGTGACAATGAATCTGGAGGGATGTTTAAAAGCAAGCCAGCTGTAAGTGTGTAAAGTGTTCCTGAAGGAAGATTGGTGCAAGGTAATAATTAAAAAGAAACAAAACCGAAAAGTTATTTTGTTCAACTTTTCCCACTCACATTTGGGCAACAAATTAATATAATTTTTTCAACTATAACGACGTAGCTCCATCTCATCTTTTCTTGATTCAGTAAAGTTTCTTTCTTTCTTTCTTTCTTCCTTTTTTCTTTCTGTCTGTCTTTGTTTGTGTTTTTTTTCTTCTCTCTTTCTTTCTTTCTTTTTTTATTACCATTTTCAGAAGCAATTACATAAAATAAATAAGGTAAAACATAAGAAAACCCCTCAAACAGTAGCTTATAGTGAAGGAACGTGCGTCAGTGTGGATAGATGTGACGGCTTGGATGGTTTGTTTGTATCGTGCAAATATTTTTTCTCGACCTACAGTGCTGTGAAAAAAAGTATTTATCCCCTTAAAGATTTTTTTTTGTTATATTTAAATGTTTCAGATCATCAAACACATTAATAAGAAATGTAGTTTTCAAAATATGAGATAATTTATAAAGGAAAATGTTAAATCATCTATCTTCTATGATAAATAAGATTTTTTGCATAAAGTGACACTAGCTGCACCAGAGATTGAATACTGCTACACTTGTCATATTAAGAACTTGTCTGTCTACAAGAAATAAGCTAAAATATTTTAAAAAGCAGCGCATCACACCCTGATCAAAACAAGTTGAAGAAAAGATTGAAAACACATCTATCGGTCTGCAAGAAGTTGCAAAGATATTTGTGATAAAAGGTAGAGAACATTGAAACAGAAGTAATCATTTTCAGGGAGGACAGACTTATCAAAATGACTCCAAGATATTCAGGAGGTCACACAGGAACCCATAACAACATCTAATGCACTACAGTTAGGATCAAAGCTCAGGATTCCACAAAAAGAGAAAGAGAAACTCTGGAAAATGCTCTTAAACTCATCATAGTGACTGACAGCTTCCAACTGCTGACAACAGCTGTTTGATGACAACCAGTTTAGCACAAAGCCAGAATAACTTGGATCGCTTTTTTTCCCCCTAATAAATGAAATCATAATTTAAGAACTACAATTAAAGTTTTATCAGACATTGTTTTTTGTTTAATATTAAAATGAATTTGATTTCTGTAAACATTTAAGTTGAACAACAACAAAAAAGGTACAAAAAAAAACCCTGAAAAAAATCTGAAAGAGGGCAAATACTTTCACTGTGCATGCTTAATGCGATTGAGAATGTGTCTGTGTTTGTGTGTTTTTGTGCTGTGAGATGGGTTTCGGGGTTGAGCTTCCCAGAGGTATTCCTTTGCAGAGAATGTTCTGGAAGCCCACTGACCTCCCAACAGATCCATATTGGCGGCACCAGGGGAAGTGGCGGCTGCTGTGCTAGTGGGAGGAGCTAGAGAGACGCCAGGTTCTGCCGCTGCAGGAGTGGGCGCCGCTGCTGCAGGGGAGGGGGCGGCCTCTGCGGCGAGTGGGGGTTCAGATAGCAAGGAATCGCCCATTTCTGCCAGTGGGGTAGGTGTGTTTCAAATATCCCCCGCCCCCCCAAAAAAGGCAGTAAAAGAAACCCAGAGGGAGCAACCAAAATGACCAGAGGAGTCACCAAAGTGACAGAAGAAAGAAAAAAAAAGCAAAGTTCCAATTAAATTAAACCATTTCATTTAATTTAGATTCAATACATAAGTAAAAAAATAAAAATAAAATAAATTGCCAAATAATAAAAGTAGCCCCCATTTTAAACCAAAAACAGACAATGGAGTATGTGGAGGGAGAAGAGAGAAGAGGTAAAGAGAAACAAAGAGAGTACTCAGACTAAAGAGAACAGGAGACAAACAGGGAGGTAACCATGTGACAATAGTACTAAGCTAAAGTCTAGTTTAATATTAATTTTAGACTCAATCGGCATTATAGAGTCAATGTCACTTTGACTCTATATTAGCGCTTGCAAGGAATAAAAGTTGGTAACATCAAGATAGTCTACTGCTACACTATCCTTGATAAGATGTTGGAGGTTAAACATGGAGGGACGTGACACTCACCTGATCCAAGCAGATCTATGGAGCGCATCATAGGAGAAAACATATATTTCATTAGACTGGATTTATTGTGAAAGGTTCCTAACTGAGATTCCAAAATTATTTCTTGGAGCTTTCATACATTTCTTTATCGGCAACTGCTGAGAAGCTGACCATTTTGAAGTTTTACCGAGACACACCGATTACATATTTCAATATTTGTGTTATGTGTCCAAATATTAGCACATTCAGTCCAGTTGTAGGAGGCGATTTGACCGGACGGAGCTTCTTACCTCCCCAAGATGTTGGTGCAGCTGATGGCGCTGTGGGGCCAGTGGAGGCCAGAGGATCCAAGTCCAACAAAGAACTAAAGAATAGCACAAACATCAGGATCATTAGTTTATACAGGATCTTATTTTCATACTTTATTAAGACAACATTGCATACACATGTGACCTACATTTAAACCTGAAATAAACCAAGAAATAAAAATGTCACATCCAGTAATAAGAGGGTTTTTAGGAAAACCTGTAAGTAGAGAAGAGGAATCCTCATGAAACATTTCGTTTAGCGGCAGGCAGAGCTGCCTGCTGCCAATCCTGAGTAAGCTCTGCGTTTTTGTTCACCCTCCTTCTTTCTTTGAATTCCCTTCAAAGTGAACGATCTGGCATTGGATGAACTTCCTAAGTGCTCTGTCTTCTCAGCGACTAAACCTCTCACCTTGAAGTTCTCGATCACTTGATAAATAATTGATTTGAGTTTGGCCTTGTTATCAGCAACATTCCACCCATGAAGCCTTTTTAA
The DNA here is from genome assembly GCF_000485575.1 of Poecilia formosa. Taxonomy (NCBI): domain Eukaryota; kingdom Metazoa; phylum Chordata; class Actinopteri; order Cyprinodontiformes; family Poeciliidae; genus Poecilia; species Poecilia formosa. Next base: position 454,366 of record NW_006800061.1, on the reverse strand, counting down.
TGCAAAGTGATGATGGGAACCATGGCTGACATGATTTCAGGCGCCACATCCTCTAGAACAACCGTTCTGTTCTTCTAATATCAATCACATCAATGACATGAGCTGTTCTTTTTCTGAAGAATCCATAACATCATTAAACTATGAAGCATGCCATTTTGTTCATTAACTTTTTAATAACTGCAGTAAGCTGTCTAGGTTGTCTGTCCTAATCATAGTTTGGAACAACATCAGCTGAAGTCAAATAAAGTTGAACTACAGGAGAGCGAATGAGAACAAATAGCAGTGAACTCACTCTTCAGCTGGCTCAGGTGCAGCGGCGGCGGCGGTGGCGGCGGCTCCGTCCCCGGGGGGCGGCTGCAGCGTAGGAACGGCATTTGAAGATTTGGCTGGAGTCGATGTTGGAGACACGTTGTTTGTTGGAGACCCCTGAATAAAATGTAGGAAAAGAAAAACCTTCAAGTTGGCGCGTCTGATTGAAAGAGCAAAACAAAAAGGACTGATTTAGATGGATTTCTCACCTTTGTTGGAGACCTGAAAGTGAGGAAGAAAGAGAGCAATTGTGAGAAGTTTGTTTAAACGAAAAAGTTCTACTTGAAACAAACGGAGGGATGGAGTTTTTTTTTTTTTCCCTCAGGAAATCAATAATAATACCCAATATGTGATCCTATGAAGAGTTTATTTCCAAAGTGAAAAGCTGTGTCTTGAATGCAACATTAACAACAAACGTGGTCAAAGTGTTATTTATTTACTTTTTTTCCTTTTAGCCAAATTCACTTCGGAAAACCATGCTCTTCACACATCGATTCACATTTCATATGGAAGTACAGGTGGCTTACAACTTATTTAAACATGTGTCTTCCTCAAGACACATGTCTTATTTAAACATGTGCGATCTTTCCTCAAAGATTGCACATATAATCACAGCACCACGACACACATTTCCACATGTGAAGTAAGTTGTGGGAATTCACCTCTTAAAATATTTTTTAAAAAAAACTTAAAAGTAAAACAAAAAAAGCTATCTAATGTCAGGGAATTTTATAGAAAGCTTTTCAAACACTAAAAACAACAAAAAAAAAAAACACTTGATAGAACACAGCTTATGCTTTTTCTATAAATTAGTGATTTTTGTCTTGGTGTTTACTGGCTAAGGACGTTTAAAACAAGCTTAAGTTGCATTAGAGTCTAATAAGACATTGTACAGCAACATAATTCACATGAGAAGAATGTGAACATGAACCTCTTTGGTGGGTTGAAAACAGTAAATGCATGTAGATAGTCTTTAAGGAACTGTTAAGCTTCAGACAAAAACAACATGTGCTCACCCTTCACTGGTGTTCCCAAATCAACACAACAGAGAACAAAAAAGAACAGAAGTTAAAGGAAGCAAAAGAAATGTTCCTTTTATTACACTGGTGTCAATTCTAAATATGCCTGCTTCTTCCATCTTCAGTCAACTAACATTCCCAATCACTGGTCTAGCTACTAAATTATATTCAAATCTCACTGCTCCTTCTGGGTTTTTAATGTTGATCTGCTTTAATCAGTATTTGAAAAATAGGGAGTCCAGTTATGGCAAAGAAACAAAAAGTAGGGGGAAGTTTAAAAGACTTTAACTATAAACTTTGGATTTTGCGCTCTATAAGTTCTTCCGATCAAGACGTTTGTGTAGCAAAGCCTTACCCTTTCTTTCCACCTTTTACGTCCTCCAGACCGTTCATGTGTGTTTCCAGAGACTCCAGGATACTGCTGGGAGCCTGACAAAACAAATCAAAACTGGAATTACTGATGAGTGTCCCTTTATAACCTAACTACTCAAGATCATCCACTAGTGTATGAAACACAAAGCTCCTGCAGAGCCTCACTGCAATACATGCGTTTATATGAACGTGTTAACAAACATTTGTGAAGTGAAATCAAATTAGGATCGACATGCTGACACTTCATCCTGCACTTAAACAGGCACTCAGCCAGGGCACCCTTTAGTTTCTGTGGTTACCGGGTCCTCAAGGGGTGTAAAGGGGCAGTCTTCGTCATCTGAATCAGCTAGATCCACCACCACCCCTGGGTGGAGACACTGGGTGGGGAGATAGTGGGGTGAGGCACAGGCGTCTGGTTGTGTTTGTGTGAGGGTGTAAATCAGGAATGAGGGCATTCATGTGCGGAAAGTTCTTGATCGTCATCCTTCCAAGCAGTAAAGTAATAAATTACCCAAAAAGCATGACTTTTTTATAAAAAGTAACTCACATAGTTGATGTCAGGAATGTCGTTTTTGTCCACTCCGACTGTCTGTGAAAGCAAAGACATAATAAGATCCAAAAGCCCAAATTAATGTCAGTATGAAAGAGATGATGTAGAGGATAGTTTGAACTCACCTCAGCCAACTTCATGAACTCCCCAATTTTCGTCACCCTGGTCAGGAACCTCTTATAAATCTCCAAGGCCTCCTTACAATCACTTTTTTTCATCTTGAAGAACTTTTCTGGAACCAAAGGCGAGCATCACAAATTCATTTAGAAATGTTCTTACTAAACAATGTCTTCATTATTCACTCAATACTGACCTAACAGGTTGATGATTCCGTCGTTATAGGATGCAAACAGCTTCACCAGATCTTTGAAGAGAAGCATGAAGGCAGCATTGATGATCCCGTTGTTCAGCTCCTTCGGATGAACCTGAAACGAGGCAAGTCCAGATCAATAAAGTGAAAGCTTTGTAGGACACACGGCAGGTTTGACTAACAAAATATAAATACACACGTCAAACTCCAAGAGTGTGTCGATCTGAGTCTGCAGAACAGGCATGCCTTTCAGTAGCTTCTCGGTGGTCATGGTTCTCATCACTCCCTCGGCACTGAGAAGACACAGCAAACATTATTTAGCATAAAGCAGAGCTGTGCTGGAACCTTTTAAGCACCACTTCAGTAATTTAAAAAAAAACTTTCTGAGTACCACTACACTCAAAGAAATCCCAAACAAGTAATATGTGCCACTTTTTATTTCTTTGTAAAGACACACAACAGAAAAAAAAACATGTTTTTATTACTCAACTCTCACTTAGAATCTAAATTCCCAAATTCCACGCTGAGCAAATAAACAGGCAGTACCCCAAAGTCAGAATCCCAAGTGAGAGAGGCCTATCCCTAGCACCTACCTCCAAATCCAACATGGCTGCCCTATACTGAGCAACAGACTAGATAATAAAGTGGAACCGCAGTACTAGATGCGAAGCTGTACCACTGTTGTTTTAACTGAAATGACTACAAAACTGGGGGATGTTATCTGTTGTGGAGTTTGAGGTTTTGCTTCAACGTACCCTTTCTTCACCCTGGTGAAGTCAAAAGCCATTTGGCGGTAGGCGAAGGCTTTCTCATTCAGGTATCGTGCATACCGCCTGATGAATGTAGACATGTCATAGCCTACACAGATATGCAAATGAGAAGGAACAGAAAAGGTTTTTTTTTTTGAGAAAACATCTTTTTTGATTCTTTGTAAAAATTGCTCGTCATTAACTTTTCTGCCAAACAAATAGCATCCTATCAGCACTGAATGAAATTAAGATATAACTACTGCTTAAGATATCTTACCATCCTATGCAATTGAAAGATGTGATGTTTCTGGAGATGCATGCATGCATATTTTTGTGTCAGTAGTTTGCAAAGCTGTGTCTTGTTCCCCTGATTAGCTCCTCTTGCATTTATATTCAGCTGTGTCTGAGTTTCCCCGTCAGATCCTCGTTTTAGCTGTCGTACGTCGTGTTGTTGTCTTGTGAGGTTTTCCAATTGCTACCAGAGTTTGAGCTCTTAGCCTTTTGCTCACCTGTGCTGCCTGGACTTTTCTACTCATTTGAGATATTTATTAAATCATCAAACTCAGTTGCTGCCTCTCTGCATTTAGTTCCATACCACAACTACCACAAATCATGACAAAGGGCCTATTTTATTATTTTTTTGTTATAACGAATCAGAGGTTGTTCTCTCAATCTGCATGATTTCCAACCATTTCTGTGATTTCACAATGGACAAAACAATGTGTTGGCTGCCTCCCTTCTTCTGTGTCATGTGACCCGTGCTCATGAAGCTATCTGTGTGGGTGAGAGTTGAAATACTAATTACTGTATTTTACAACACTTAGAGCAAATACTAAGTTATTATTAAATGTGTTTACAAATCAAATTACATGGAAAGCAGACGGGCCTTGCCCTCCAATAAAATGATTCACATGAAAACATTGTCAACAGGGAAACATGTGAGCTGAATTCCTGAAGAAACGTAACTACATGTGTGGAAACAGATCTTCTTAAAAAAAACAAAAAAAAAAAACAGCAATATGCATCTTGGTGCATTATCAAAAAACTGAAGTAACTTTTTAAACCTGGTTAATCTCTTCTTGTAGTACAATATCGGGGACTGTTTTTGCAGAAACTTCAATTAGGACAAACTTTTGAAGGATTTTGGGCCTGAGCCTTGATATCGGCAAGCACTTCATCTTAAATGACCCAAATTGGCATTGTCGAGAAAACGTCTTGGACATCCCAAATGAATAATAATCTCAGTTACACGCTTCTATTTAAATGTTCCGGCCTTATTTCAGATGCCCCCTTTACACTAACCTGAACAAAAATCTTCATAAGGGAAAACTGAACAAATACTCAGCATTTTTTAGAGTACGGCTTAGGTATGCTTTGTGGTTTTGTAGTTTATTGGTCTTACCATGAGAGCCTGTTTTGTCAATGAAATTACTGAGGTTGAACAAGGAGGTCCTGGAAGCCAAATACTGAATGAACCTCTGCAAAAGACATAGACGGCAAAATAGAAGTCATATTACAATCGAGCATCCAATACATTCATTCATTCATTTCTTAAACGTTCACAAGCCTTTAGCTTTGCAATATATATATAAAGCTTATTGTGCCATGAGATCCTGAACTATTAAAACGTCACAATATTCCTTGTGAAATTTGTATCACAAAGGCCTATTTTGTTATTGTCTCAGTGTGATTTCTCCCGTTGTTCTAAGTCTCAAATGTGAAAAAAGTAGTGTAGGCCTGGAAAGCCTTGAGCTCCACACCGTGTTGTATCTACATTTGAGACTCTTATTTTGAAGTAAAACAGGAAACAGTTAACTTTGTTTATCTGGAAGTAGTTTTGCAAGCTAAAAGAAATGGTGACGTGGGATACAGATTTGTAAGCATTTTGAAGAAAATGCCATCTGGTGAGTTATTAGCCTCTGCTGTTGCTAAAGTTAGCATCTGCTTCAAAGCTTCCTATTGGTGCTAAAACAGGAAGCACCAATAGTCAAACTAAGACTAGCTTAGTTAGACTAAGCTAGTCTTTAGCTTAGTCAAACTACAGTTGGAAATCTGTAGAGTCATATCGGGTAAAATCCATCGTTTTTACAAAATATTGCTAACGCCTTCTGCTGTTCATGTTCTATCATCTCATCTCCTTATCTGGCTGTAATGTTACACCTTCTTATGAGACACAAGTAGCCCACATCCACAGATCCAGATGTGCTCGAAATGACACCCACTGACCTCGTTGCCATGGACGCATATGTGATGAGTGGTGACGAGAGCCTTGAAGACGACCACCCAGCTGGCGTTGGTGGATCGCTCAAACAGCGTGTCAGCCATCTGAGGGATGTTTACATTGGTGGTGTTGGTGGCTGACACCAGGTCTGTAACACAACCGCAAGGATGAAAAGGTGAGATTTTTTTTTCTTAAAAAACATAACAAAATTCCCATTTTTTTGTCTTTTAGCTTCAGCTTTTCTCATGACATTAAGCATGAGAGTATAGGTATGTAGCCTAAAACAAAGTTATTATTTGATTAAAGTGCTTTAGTTAAACTTAATTAATGTTTTTCTCTGCAGAGCCTCTCTGGACACTCAAGAGAGTTTTAAGCCTGGAGGAAGACCTGATGAGCAAAGAGGTAGCATGTGGCCAGATTCTCACAAACGCAATGACACTGAAGAGGAAAAAAAAAATGTTGTGTCATGTCCTCTGCCTCTGGTTGTCACATCAGACTCTAAATCAGACAGAGAAGTAGCCAAAGTGAAGGGGCTGGATCACTGAATGCATACCTAATTAGATACAAAATGTCAAGGAAAAAAACATAAATGTAGACATGTAACTGTGGTTAGAATAAACAAGTCATACAGACCAGAATCCAGAAAAAAATGGATGGAAAAGTTGTAATGCATAAATGACATTTATGCATGTTAAGTACGAAAAGCTCTCCATGGAAAAATTTGCCGCAATAAAAAAAAAGAGGATAAATAACGTTTTTAGTAATGTTTCTATTTAATCATCATTTTATGATGAAGCTAATTTGTTAATTACATAATAAATACAAAACCTAAAAGCCTCAAAGCTGATGTTGGTCATGTTTTATTTTTAAATGTACATATAGTTATTTCAGAATTAATCAATTTTAACTTTCCTGGGCTGCTTTGGTCACTATTCATGCACATCTTCATGTTGATATTAACCATGTCTACATGTTTTGATGTGATAAGGCTGACATCAAATAAATTCCTGATTTTCTTCAAAACTATGATGATATGTAAATGGTTCATCACTTAATTAAAATAAAATGTGAAAAATCTTAAATATCAAAATAAATATTCAAATGCTTAAATTATTGCACGCTGTACTTCAGCAAAGTCCCCATGAAGTGATTCAACACAAAAATTGAAAAATAATACATTTTACATGAAATTATTCAATTATATTTGGTTAAGTAGCATTGATCATTTCGGGGTTGTTTACATGAATTTATTTATCTTAGCTCATGATTGTATTTTATTTTAATTATAACAGGTATAAGTAATTTTTTAACGATGTATATTACATACTTGGTACACATTGTGAACTGTTTCTGTTTTCTGTGTCTGCTGTCATGGGGGTGGGATTCAAAACACTCCCTGCAGAATCAGTGATTAGTAATAATCTGTTTACATTCAACCCTTGAAACCCGGCCCCCATTTCTCTACAGCCTGCTGCCAAACACAAAAAGCTTCAATGCTCTAACTCCTCTTAGCCCATTTCTCACACTTGTTATCTAGCTATTTTTTTTTCTTTTCTCTAAGAAAAGTCCTGTTGTCCTTCACTTGTAACCTTGGAGTATTTTTATTCTGGCATACCTTTGAGTGCAGGGTGTTCAAGTATTTCAGACCCAATAAGTGAAACAACCTTCCTCTCCTTCCATTAGTGGCGACGTCTGTCAATGTCTGCAGATTTGCTCTCTGTATGAGTATGCGTAGTGTTAACTTGCCTTTTTAGAGATCAATACAAGAAGCAGTACATTAACAATATGTAGCTTATCTAAAATGTATTATTTCAGGCATAAGCTTCTGCTTTCATTGGTATGTCTGACGTTTTGTTATCTCTGAATGAAAACTGTCTACTATATATCATCTGAAACCTCACCATAACATTTGGCAAAACAAAAATAAAGTATTATTTACAGCACCTACCTTCACTAGTGTCAATGGATAGTAAATTAAAAGTGTGTAAGATATTGAGAGAACATTGGATGATCCAAGTAGTTTTGATTTCATCTTCAATATTCAGACCAGAATTTGCCGTAAACAACACGAAAGTCTCGATCCTTCCTTCTTTGCATCAGCTGTTCAGTTTGCTGGTGGTGTTGTGGTTTGGGAGAAATTGTCTTGCTACATTTTATGTCCCTTAGTTCCAATTCTATTTTTGCTGATCCTGCACTTAAGACTGCAGTGTACTCGAGCTGGCGGCCTCAGTACTTTGCATTATTGTACTTTGCTTATTTATGAGCGTTCGTGCTGTTCTCTGCCACCATTCTGTGGTTGCTTTTACCATAGAGATACTGCCAAACATCAGACAGCCCTCTCTCTTCTGCATTATTTCTCCATTCATTATCTACTTCAGCTTCACCGAGGTCTTGGTTGGCAGCTCAGTGGCCCTCAAAGGGGATTTACCGGAGATGCAGGCGAGGTAAACAGATGGCATCCTCGTAAAGCTTCAGCAACAGGGTTCTCCCCACACCCTTTCCTTCCATATACCTGGCTAATGTCTGCTCCCTGGCTGACAAGTAGGATGAGTTCTGCTTCTTCCTTAACTCTAAAAATTTGGACTTTCAAAACTTGGTGCAATGTGCGCACCTCAGGCTGCGTACTACAAGATCAGGTGTCTTGAAATATAGAGGTGGTAGGATTTGCTTTTAAATGAAACTTGTGTACTGATGTCACCAGATGACATTACCTGAGGTAATTATTTTATGGACTTCAAACCTTTTAATGTCCTTGTTTGTTCTGGCCTGTGTTTACAACCCACTACAAGTCTGCACATCAGAAGCTGAAAAACAGCTTACTGAGCTGATAGCAGACATGAGAACCTAAACTCCCTCATCATTGTTCTTGGGGATTTTAATGGGCACAAACCTCTCCAATAAATTTTCAAACTACAGAGAACATGCTATTTATTCTACCAGAGACTCGAGCATACTGGGACAATATTACACAGCTTTAAACAATGCATTAAGGTCTGCCACCGGGGATGCTTTGGGACTTTCTAATCGCTATTTGCTTCATCTCTTTCCAACATTTAGGCACAAACTTCTAACTCTGTGGGTCAGTATTTGCAAAGAGAATGGAGCAGTCAAAGTACATGTTGCAGCAGGCCTTCTCTGACAGCACAGTTTGGAGTGTTTTTAAGCTTCAGCCACTGACCTGAGCCAGCTTTCTAAAACAGTCACTTCCTTCGTGAGAATTTGTGAGAACACACATATTTAGTAAATTATTTCAAATTTGAAGTCATTTAATTTTAAAATTATATCCATTAATTTAGGTATTCACTTAAAATATCATGGTTTCTGGGCATCATGAAATAATAAAACTGTGGTCCATTAAAAAAAATAATAAAAAAATCTTACTTTTAATGGTTTGCAAACACAGTTGCACATCAAGTCCACTTCAGACCAGCTATACTGTTATTACCTATATTAGCTATAGTGTTAGCCCCATCCACTGACTTTGATGGGTAAGGGTGAAAACTAAAATCATAATCTGCACCAGCACATGTTCAGCATGACAATCATTTCAGCATGAAGTGGACCAAACAATACAAGAAGAAACGCTCAGAATCAAAAGGAATGTGAATATTTGATCTGGCTTTATTTTGATGCTCACTGATCTCCTTCTGATCTTTGGGGAACTAATTAGATTCCAATACTTCTGAACATTTTGACCAGATGGCAATGCTCCTAATCAAGCATGATGTTTCATGTTGGGATGCAGACAGCAGCAATGTTAGATCTTTTTTTTTTTTTTTTTTTTTTTTACAAGGTTTCTTTACCGACACTGTTGCATTCTTTAGTAATTCCCTTTTTCTTCCACATCTGATCATTCACATCCTTCAGTGTTTGATTTCTGTCTCTTTCCTCTAACCAGTTTTATGGCCTTTTTTCTAATATACACTCCCAGACATGATCTACATTGGTGAAATGTTATGTAACATTACATTATCACAAACACGGTGAAAGTCTGGTATCTCTACAAGCACTGTGAATCCAGCATCACACAGCCATTTTATGTGATATGCAACTCTTCCTCACTGTGACGGTGAATCTGCTTTCATATCCGCTAACAGGTGTGAAACATGTTGCCTGATGGGCAATATCACACACACTAATCCATGCTTGCTGTTGTGGTTTCATCACCTGCCACAAACACACACTGGCACAAAACCTATGTGTATGTGTGTGTGCGTGTGTGTGTGTGTGTGTGCACACATGCGTAATGAGGATTGGCAATGCTATATAAAGGCTCTTACGGTAATCCACAGCCCACAGAAGGGTTCTAAGAATGAACTGTGAGGTCTCATGCTGGGAACGTGTGTGTCTGCGTCTGAGACTGGCTGTGATAATTGTGCGGTATGTTACACAACAAATCGCTCCAGTTGTAGCCAGAAAGTTCCAGAAAGTAAATAACACCTAATGTTGATGCTGAGCTGGTCCAAAGTATAAGCAAACTGCAGCTGCTTGGCTTCCTCAAACCATCAGGCGGGGTCAAGAGCACCAGGACTGTCAAAGAAATGATGCTTACTAATGTAAATTCTTTAGGTATGATAATCAGGCATCAGGTTATTTTTGTAGCTATGCAAAACAAAACTTTTCATTCTTGATATTCAAAATTTTGCGCACAATCTGTTTAATAGTGGTCCAACTAAATTTTACACTAAACTGTGGGAAAAATGGCTAACTACTAAAAACTATCTGAAAATGAAATGAAATAACAGACTTTCTCTGAAATTATCTAGGTAATATTTTGACAGAGACAAATGGAAATCAATTCAAATTGAAAATGTGTTCAATAATTTTACTTACCTGGAAAACACTCGGCTCTGGACGGACTTTCAACAAGCTAAATGTCATGTAACGTTATTACTTTACATTGATTTCCATTCAGCATTTAAACTGTTAGTCCAACATTAGTCTCCTTCAACAAAGCAAGTGGGCTGAAATTTAATGCATTGTGTCATATTTACTGGTCAATTTGGACTATTAAAGTGTGCACCACGACTTTGGAGGAAGTCAGATTTGTTGACATTAGTGGTGAATGATGAGTTTTATGTTTTTAGCCCTGTTTGTGGAGACATCATCTCTGGTATTTGTAAGAAATATAAACCCTCCTTTTACACATCCAAAATGCCTTGGTATGAGAAAATAGATGATTTGTGTAATTCAGTGCAGTATCTCTCACATCCTAATATATCTTTGTAATGAAGTCATTGTTTAAAACAGTGCAAAGAGATTTGATTTTCTTTCCACAAAACCCTAAAGCCCTTCTGCTCCCTTGATATATTTTAACCACAGATCTGAATGTGAAACTCCTTAATCACTCAGCAATACTAGTTTTATTATTGTATTTTTTATGATGTTTAAATCACTTGTTTTCTTTGCTACAAATCTGAATATTCAGTAATAGTTCCATTAAAGCAGATTTGTATGTGTGTGTGTGTGTGTGCGTGGGTGTGTGCGTGCGTGCGTGCGTGCGTGCGTGCGTGCGTGCGTGTGTGTGTGTGTTTGGATCAAAGCCCAACACCATCTGTGACAGAGTTCTGCCTCTGTCATCACCATGACACACCCTGAAACTCTCAATCAGTTGCCATGGTAGCCACAGTCTCTAGCATGTCCACTCCAAGGGCTGTAGAGCATATCAGAAAGCAATAACGCCATTTGACTTCATTCTGCACTGGAAATAGAATACTATGAATGAGGGTCGGCTAAAGTGGTTTGAGTCTGTGTGAGTTATTTCAATGCTGTTTTCTGCTTCTTTGAAGCTCCCTTTTGTCCCCACAGGGCCCTTTTTTTCTGTGCTTTGAGATGAGTGTGTTACCCTCACCAAAATTTGCAATAAAGAGCACAGTGACCTACATTCAAGATTGCTCTGTTGCACTAAAATAGATTTAAAATAAACTAAATGCTTGAAAACACACACACACACACACACACACACACACAAAACATAACATTTGTGTTTGGGATGGAGTTAAATTAGACATTGTATGTGAGAGATGAAGAGTAAAACAGATGTGTAACACAGACAGCTCAGTAAACTGCGAAAATGACAAAGTCTGCACTGGAGAACAGCTAAAGAGGGAGAAGAAAACATAAGAGCACACAGTGACAGAACAAGGAAGGAGGAAGCGCTGGTCTCTGGTGCCTTCTAGCTTTGGCCTCGCCACCTTTGGCTCCGTAAATAATGCAGAGCAGTCATTGGCTCATTATTAAATTATTCAGCAGGAGAGCGGATCAGAAGATGTAAGGCCCCAGAATGAGGCGAAAAACCAGAGGCTGTCTGGCATTGACAAGGTACAGACAGAAACGGAGAGGGACACGGAGATAAGAAGATCATAAGTCATCTGTTCTTAGTGCCACACCGCGGCTTTAGTTTGAGTCATGATGGTGACTAATGATGACTTGTCTAAAGGCGGTCCTTGTTCTCAAACCTATATGTGTCAATAAAACCGTAACTGTGATTTTTTAAAAATGAATCATCAGCTATATTTCTATATTGACCAAACAAACTGAGAAACTAACAGGTGAATTGTTTGGACAGCCTCTAATCAGCAGTGGCTGATTGCTGACTGTGGTGGACCAAGTTTTTTATTGTTGGTCTCTAAACAGCTAAAATCCGAGTTTCCTCTGTTGTGTGGCACATCGAATCATGCAGCATTCTCCTGCCCTACTCAGTTGACTAAATGATGCTCCTACACTTTCCCCAGACAAATCTACATTTAGCTATTTGGAAACAGGTTGAGAAAGCCATAATGTAGAAACAGAAGGAGCACCACCAATAATTTTGATTGAGATAAACTAAAGTTGACAAGCTAGAAGCAATATGTCAATTCTGCGCAACCGACTGAAGGTTTGGCCAGCTGACGTAGCTCGATCGCCATAATATAAAATAAAAAGAAAAAAACATATTCATTAGGAAAGCTTTATTGAAAGATGCTGTTTCTTGATAGGTTCTGTTTCCATAAGCTAAAATTTTAAATTAAACAAATGAAAGCTGGGGAAGATGGAGGGTTTCCCGAAACCCCATCCTCAAAATGCAACATGCCTTACTTAGCATGCTAGCTACAGTGGAAAAAGAAAAAAATAGTGTATCTGCTCGTCAGATTGCTTTTAGTTCGTGTGACCATTCACTCACACAGAAATATAAAGACGTACTTAAAGAACATATTGCATAGTGTTTGAAAGAACACAACATGTAGAAAAGCATTGATGCTGGTATTGCCAACAAACCTTTGCCCGGTCAATATCGATAAGGAAAACCCTCTGTGTTTTTATCTCGGATCTGGGACATGGTTAAACTGGGTCGAGTGTCATTCCCAGATCCAACTTCTGACTTCAGAGGTAAATGGAGCACAGCATGAGCGTCTACCAACACTATTTCCTGCTTCACTGTCGTGTGCTTCAGTTTGTACTGGGAGCCTTGAAATTTGTTCCACTTCTCTTTATCCTATTTTGGCAATACGGATAACTGTTACTGTTCTGATTTTAAGAAAACCTGTTAATTCATGGAACAAAAAAAAAACAACAAAAAAACAAAGAAGACAGTCCTTATTTCACCTCTAAGTATTATGATACTGCGTTCTACAAGTCTGTTTTAAAAGTGTGAAGTGCTTTAAATTATTGCACACACAAAAAAGTGAATTTCATTGAACTTGTCTGTCTATCTTAAAATAGAACCTGCTTTCTCCACACTGGATCTTGGATGGCCATCATTCTCACTTCAGACAGGCACAAAGGGTCACCAAAGGGGTCATTACCATGGCTACATCATTTTCTTATGGCACCACACCCAATTAAGATGAAGGAACCAGAAAATAACTGTTCATAATGGCGGTGGATGGCATGTGGTCTGGGACTGTGTGAAAGGCGGCGTGGAGCCTATTGGCTGAAAGGAAATGTGAGAAATAGAAAAGGGGCTTGAGGGGGGGAAAAAAAGGACTGCACTTACATTCCAGGTGCTTCTTCTTGGGCGCCATCACTTCGTGAGTGGTGGCTTTGCAGACAGCCCGGGCCATATCCGATCCCGTTAGCTGGTACTGCGCAGCGGCAATGCGATCCGTGAGCGTCTGCCCCGACATTTTCCCTCTCCGCTCAATCAACCACCGTAGAAACTAATTTCTCCCCGAGGGATGGCGTGGGGTAAAAAAAAAAAAAATATGAGCAATATAATCAATCTTCACCAATTTTCCACTTCTGTTCTCCAAGGTGGGATCCAGCGCTTTCCAGGCCTTTGACCTTCTGTGTGGGCGGAAACACACACACACACACACACACACACACACAAATAAAACAGCAGATGAACTATATCTTTGCGCTAAAAAAAATCAGTAGGTCGAGTCGATAAAGACGTGCGCTATGACATTAGACTCACACAAGGTTGTGTATTCCCCCACAGCTCGTACTCCCGTTTTGAGGTTCGACCGCTCAGTTCAGCACCTTGGACAGCTAAAGCCACTCGGTTATGTAACACTCAGCGGGGACTGAAAGCTCGTTTCTCAGCCTGCAGCAGTTATTAAAAAAAAAAAAAAATATTAGAGCTGCAGAAAGATGCCGTGTAAGCGAGGCCTCTCGGATCGTGCAAAAACACATCCGAGTTTGTAAAACTGCAAAACGTAAATCAGCACCCCATGAGTCGCAGTTCCTCCCGCATCGGTGCATCAGGATAAAAACGCTTTCATTTTAGGCGGAGAAGCCCGCACTGCCTGTCGCTCTGCTCAGAAACCTCCGCCTCCGGTGCTCCTTACACGAATAGAAAATATGCGCACAGCTCCCGGTGGTGTCGCTAACGCTGCGCAGCGCAAGATGCCACGAACAGGAAAAGGGCGAAGAGGAATTTCCTCTTTTCCCCTCCCTCCCTTATCTCGTTTGTTTATTTAATCGGTCAGTCTACCTCTCCATCAAGTCGCTCCTCCCTCAGCGAGATCATTGATGCGGTTTTTCGGCACACGTCGCATCCCACGAAGATATTTTAAAGGGGTTTACACATCAGCTCTGCTTTAAAACCCCAAATCTAGCTACAAAAATTCTAATGAGTAAGTAAAAGTTTTGTAAAGCCTCTTA
>NW_006800061.1:409840-439533 GCF_000485575.1 Poecilia formosa | reverse complement strand
CAATTTCTTTTGACAATGAATTCAGTTTTTTTTTTTTTTTTTTACTTTTATCTTTTTTTAGAACAAGATTAAAATCAATAACATAAATAGTAACGTTTGTTTGTTCTATGTCTGTATCTTTGTCTGAGGTAAATAGAAGTAAAATAATTGGAATTAAACAAAAACAGTTAATCATTGAAAACTGGTAGTAAAAACTGTATAAAAAACTGTTTACAAACTAACTATCAGCCTATCTGTTTGTCTATCCATTCCACTTGCCCTCACTAATATGGCAGCCTTCTAAGCGGAAGTGCTGAAGGCGGGATTTCCGGAGATGATCCGTGAACGGCGGCCACGTTGTCACGCTGAGAAGGTGGAACCAGAGGAACCAGGAAGTTTTCCACTGACTGCTACACGGTTTTAATGCAGCTCTGAAGACCACAGACAGCGAGTAAGTGAATAAATAACAACTTACTGCGGAAATTTTGATCCCGTCTGGGAACTGTATTTTTTTTTTAACTTACGTTACGAGTTTATCTAAAAACATTACGTTAGTTTACTAGCGAAAAGCTCCTAGTCCAGCATCTGGGTGTGTATATACTTTGCCCTGTCATATAGCTTGAGGGGAGAAGTCACTCTGCTGCTTTCAGGGTCTGTTTTAAGTCTGTTTTTTTTTTCGTATGCTCCATTCCCACTTCAAATTTTTACTTACAATATTTAATTTGTTAGATTCCATTGTAATCTCAAATACAGCTGATTGAATTAAACCCAGCAGAGAATACCAGTTTTTTAATTGTGAATTAATATTTTATTCATTCGCTTTCAAAATAGTTTTCGTTCTGTAAGTGGTATGGGTAATTTGGTTTTAGTTTCATTAGACACATCCAAGTTAAATAGTTTTCTCTGTAAGTTACTAAACTAACTTCTTTAATCTGTTTGTTTACAACTTTTTAGAGATGGCCCATTTTGAAGAAGTCTGCAAGCAGTCTGATCTGCACCCTAAACCAGCAGGGTTGGTTTTGCAGTATGGCACAGCTGGCTTTAGGACCAGTGCCAATAAGTTGGACCACATCATGTTCAGGATGGGTTTGCTGGCCACACTCCGCTCCAAGAAGACCAAAGCCACCATTGGAGTCATGGTGACGGCGTCGCACAACCCAGAGGTCAGCCATTGAATCAGAAATGCTGAAACAAGAGTTCCTTAATGTTCTTCTTTACACTACCTTTACATCTGTACTGTGTTTGTAGGAGGACAATGGTGTGAAGCTTATTGACCCGATGGGAGAGATGTTGACGTCGTCATGGGAAGACTACGCCACCCAGCTGGCCAACACCGATCAGAATGAGTTAGTCAAGACTCTGAAGGATATCATAGAGAAGGAGGCCATTGATATGAGCCAGGAGGCCAACGTATATGTGGGAAAAGATACCAGGTATGATCAAAAAGACTATAGATGAAAAAAATTAAATCAATCCAGCACATGCATGCCTATGTGAGTGTTTTCTCTGACTGTAGGAGCAGCAGTTCTAGCCTTTCCCAGGCAGTGCTGGATGGAGTCAAAGCCCTTGGTGGTCACAGCAAAGGTATCGGTCAGATATCCGTTCCTGCTGTTTTCACATCTTCTTTCTGTTTATTTGCCTTCTCATGCTGTCTGTCTGTCCTGTCAGACTACGGTTTGGTGACCACCCCGCAGATGCATTACATGGTTTGCTGCCAGAACACGCGGGGGAAATACGGAGAGGCAACAGTGGAGGGATACTACTGCAAACTCAGCCAAGCTTTCTCTCAACTCGCCAAGAATGTAAGGATTCTGGGTGCGTTTCCTTTGTCCAACGTTGTTTGTAAAACATTTTTATTTTAATTTTCTGCCAGGCGTCTAATCGTACGGACGACCAGAAGCACCTTAGTGTTGACGGCGCTAATGGCATCGGGGCCATAAAGGTACGAGAGATGGAGAGTCACTTGAAAAATCACATGCAGCTTTCCGTCTTTAATGATGGCAGCAGAGGAAAGCTGAACCACCAGTGCGGAGCCGACTTTGTCAAAGTGCAGCAGACGCTTCCAAGAGGTACGGCCTCACTATGCACACCTTAGAGGAACAGCACCTTTCCATTGCTCTCTGCACACATATTAAACCTCTTGAACATTTGCACAACCATTGAGTTAAATGTATTTTTTTTCTAAATTATAGACCTACAAAGATAAACACATAATTGTATAGTAAAACATAAAGCATCTGGGTTTCTCAAAACTTTTTAAGATAAAATTGTAGGCATTCCTCATTACTTTGGTGCCAACAATTGTGATAAACTTTATTATTCCCAAAGATCAATTTGATTTTGTAGCCAACAGATAATCAATGTAAAAAAAAAAATAGAAATAGAAATATAATTGACAGCAATACAAACAGGCTTCCACAGACGATCCTCTGGTCAGGTGGGACTAAAAATGCACTTTTCGACCTTGGTGTGTTGAAACAAAATGACACTTCACATCGTCCTTAGCAGCCTGTTAGATTAAACCAAATTATAGTGTAGTTGGGAATCCGAAAATTTGGTGACACTCCTCATACTTGGACTTCAGCTACTTTGTGTGGGTCAGTCATGCACAATTACAAAAACGCATAAGTGCTTACTTTTGTGAGGCACATGTAATTGGAACACAACAAATACCACATCGCATATGACTGATTTTCTTGTTTGTTTGTTTTTTTTGTTTCAGGCATCAAGATCAACCCTGGAGATCGTTGTTGTTCCTTCGATGGCGATGCCGACCGTATAGTTTATTATTACACCGACTCTCAGGGTGACTTCCACCTCCTTGATGGAGACAAGATAGCTACTCTCATCAGCACCTTTCTGAAAGAACTCCTTAATGAGGTTTGCTCTCAAAATTGTTTGTGTAAAAACAACAACAACAACAACAAAAGTCAAACTCTTGCTAAATACCTCTTCGCACATACAGGCTGGTCTTGATCTGAAGATAGCAGTGGTGCAAACTGCTTATGCAAATGGCAGCTCAACTCACTACCTGGAGAACACCATGAAGGTGACAAAATGACATTATTCAAAAAATGTCTTCAAAGAACGTACACAGAAAATTTTATTAGATTTTTCTAATATCATTTAGGTAATTGTAAAGTGTACTAAGACTGGAGTGAAGCATCTACATCACGCTGCTCAAGAATTTGATATAGGTGTCTACTTTGAGGCAAACGGCCATGGGACAGTAAGTAGAGACACAGTCAAAAGTTAAATTGTTTTTTTTATCTCATGACTCTGCATTTACAGTCTTGTTAGAAAGAATTTGTCCTTTTTGAATTCATTTTATGTTGTCAGGATTTTATTTTTTATTTTTTTAAAGTAGTTGGTGTGTGTAATTTAAAAAAAATGTCCCGGTCAAGATTGGCAAGACAGCTGCTATTGGGTTGGTTTTGGACGGATGCTTTTTCAAGTGTATTTTTAATTACACCCTGACACTTTTGAATGAAAATATGGCTTACCTTTTCTCACAGAACTTTAAAATATATTTTCTTTGGTGTTTGGACCTGAAATGTGTTTCTGTTGTGATCAGGTGTTGTTCAGTGATGGAGCTGAAGAGAAAATCCAGCAACTCGCCAATGACACCAACATCAATGATGAGAGGAAGAAAGCCGCTTTCCTGCTGCAGAATACCATCAACATCATCAACCAGGTGCACATACGCCACTATACTGAACTGCAATCAAAAAGCACAGCTAAGACAGAGGATGTCATTTGTAAAGCGAGTGTTTTCTTTAGACTGTCGGAGATGCCATTTCTGACATGCTGCTGATTGAAGCCATCCTGGCCATTAAAGGGATGACTGTTCAGCAGTGGGACGCCATCTACAGCGACCTGCCGAACAGGCAGCTTAAAGTTAAGGTACACAAGCAGAGCATCATGTGCTGTTGTTATGCTCCTGAAACGTTTTCACAGTTTGGAGGCCTGCTATGTATTTCATGTGGGTTTATCATGGTAGATCAGCGTAAAGTAGCACATAAATCTTCCATACATCTTAAAACGAGTTTTATTATTAAATATAACCTGCGTAAAAACTAAAAAAAGTAGTTTTTCAACATGAAGTAGGCTTATTCATCTGTCTGAAAATGGCTACGAAGTCATTTCGAATGATTTTTGGACTACGATAAATCACAGCAAGAGTCATTATCCACAAATGGAGAAAACACAGAACAGACCTACAACAGCGTTACTCCAGAAGGTCGCAGAAGAGTGTGATGGTGCGAACCTGGATGGAACCACGAGTTCTGCTCTCCGTCAGAAAGTACTGAAGCAAAATAGTTGTTAATAAGATTGCGACCTTCCACTTATGCTCACATCTCTGATAAGAAAACTAAATGTATCTTTTGGATTGGCCTAGTCAAAGTCCAGACTTAAATTCAGTTCCGATTCCAACCTTGAAAAGGCAGTCCATCCTCAGGTTACCTTTATCTGATATCAAGTTATATTTTCTCTCACTTATAACTTTCCTCACTTTCGGTCGTCCTGTGTTGTACTCTGTTTTTCATTTTTATTTTCTGTAAGGTCTCCGACCGCAGAGTGATAGACACCACCGACTCAGAGAGGCGGGCCGTGACCCCAGCAGGGCTGCAGGAGGCCATCGACGACTTGGTGAAGAAGTATGAAAAGGCCCGCTCCTTTGTGAGGCCCTCTGGCACAGAGGATGTGGTGAGAGTTTATGCAGAGGCAGACACCCAGGTTAGAAACGCCAACTTATGTATGTCTTTTTTTTTTTCTTCTTCTTCTTCTTCGCGTCATTGCGGAGAACTGGAGCATTCTGAATAATCTGGTGATGTTTTTCTGCTTTAGGAGAGCGCAGATGCTCTGGCTCATGAAGTCAGCCTTGCAGTGTACGGCCTGGCAGGGGGAGTCGGCGATGAACCCAAACCTTTGCATTAGAGGCAAACTCACACACTGTCGCCAAATCAACATTTTGAAGTTAAATCCCGGTTGATTATCATTTTCTAAACCAGATAAATACATCTCTTTCCCAGGGTGGTGCTATTATGTCGTACTGTTTAACTGCACTTTCTACTCTTTCTTCATAACTGTTAAAAAAAAAATTATGCACAGCATGGAAAGTATCTTGTACTGAGTTAGATATCAAGGTTGCACTACATTGTATATATGGACAGCATGGTTAACCAATCAATTATTTCAACTTATTTCTGAGGCTTAAACATGTTTGAATCAGGTGTCAAAACAAATAGAAAGTTTACACGTCACTTGAAATTCCACAATTTTTCATAATAAATTAGAAATAATAAAGAAATGCTTTTGTTTGCTGTTTATTTTGTTATCGTCAAAGACAGGTCGAGGAATCATTAGCAGACTAAATAAGCAGAGAAGTGAGGCAGACGTAAAAGCACCTGGAGTCAGTGTGTTATTAAAAAGGTCAGATTTCATACAAAAGCGTGCTTTCCTCCTTCTTGTGAAGGACGGCACAGATTTCCAGGGTTTTCAGAGTGTAACGAAAGCGTGGGGAACATAATTTTGCAGCTTGTGATCAGAACACATCACACATCAAGATGTTTATTCTTCATCTGTGTCCTCAGCAGCTCCAGAAATAGAGATGGTGCACTGCTGTGTGTCACTCACATAAGCGTCCTCGTCTGTTTTAACTGTCCTGGGTAAAAAAGAAGAAATGTTTTTCATTAATTGGTCTATACTCACTGAGGGCCAAAGTCACAGTCTACCTGATGAGGAGAGTCTTCCTCTCAGACTTCTCAGTTGCCTGCAGGTTCCCGTCACCCGGGTTGTCTATAGAAACGGCAGCTGGAGGTGTTTCGGCGTTGACTGCGCATTCGGGGCCTTCAAGCTTCAAAGACCCTGTAAAGGGGGTGAGTGATGATAAACAGTCAGAGGGCCTGCTGTTTGTGAGAGGCAGGTAGTCAGTCAGAGGCAGCTTCCCAACAATGGTGCTCAGACGGTTGTCTTCTCCCTCGATCATCTTTCTGTGAAACAAACAGTGCAATCCTGTTAGGAACAGTGATGCACTCCTGACGTGATGGCTGTCCAGTTTATTCCCTTCTGAGACTGAGCTGTCTGTTAAAGCTTTGTTCACCTGTAGGTGGCGATCTCGATCTCCATTGTCATTTTGGCATTTAGGAGGTCCTGATATTCCCTCATCAGCAGAGCAGTCTTCTGCTTGGAGAGCTTCAGATCCTGTTTAACTGCCTCAATGCGCTCCTGTTGACATAGAGAGAGAGAGCTGGACTTGTGCCTTCATACGAACGTGATATTTTACCCCAAACATCTCATCTTCGATGTCTGACAAGTTTTTGTTATTTAAGAATATATTTCGAGCTGTAATAATTTGATTAAAACTCAGAAATGGTTTAATTTCTAATCAGTTGTGCAATTGTATTTGAGTTCCAACACTTAAGATATCATCAGTCATTTACCTCCAACTCTTGCTCTAGCTTCTTCTGGTTCTCCTTGGCATCACGGTTGTGCGTCTCCAAATACTCATTCCTTGCCCTTAGTGACTCCAAGTCTCGCTCGTTTCTCAGAATCTTAACATGCACAGAGACAAGCGTGCAGCATTTAAGTTCACCCAGTGTTTACAAACCAGTCACACTTCAAAATCAATACAAGAATTCAAGGCCTGACAATGTCGGCTGTTTTTTTTTTTTTTAAAGTTACAAGTTACGATATTTTTTCAGCACCTTTGACATAAACAGAGGGTACGACAATAACAAGTAGGTTGCGTATTCTTTGTGTTTTTGAGATCTCCTGATACCACCTGTGGGAATAAGAGGTTAGCTTGACTAAGCTGATACGAACTTGGAGAAAAAGCTGTTCTTGTTTGTGGAAGATCAAATTCGAGGTGTTTATGAGCACTGTAAGATAAACAAAGTAATCATACTCACATCCTTTCTATAAGCAGCAATTTCCTCTCTCAGTCTCCGAACGCTTTGAGCGTGCTTGGATGACGCATCGCTCATGTCCTGAAACATTGATCTATACCAAGCATCCATTTCCTAGTTGAAAACAAACAACCAGTGCTTGGATTAAACTTGCGTTGTTGCTTTTGTTCATACACGTGTATCTTGACGACTGCAAGGCACAAAAAAATAAAATAAGAGCATTTTGCTTTTGCATACTACCTGCAGATTCTTAGCAGCAATGCTGTCATATTCCAACTGAATTTGTGTGAGAGCAGAGGAAAGGTCTGGGAGGTCGAAGTTTAAGTCCATCTTTGAGGCCGCTGAATAGATCTGCTGCATCAACTCATTGACTTCCTTTCAATCGATCAGGAACACAAAAATAAATCACGGTTTAATCCAAATTTCTTTCAAAGCAATGGTTTAGTTAAGGGGCCTTCTCCTGTGAAATTGGTTACAGACTTGAACAATGATGCAAAATGTAGAAATAATTTGGAAATTGTGTCTTCAGCAGCTTTTCATAAGTGCTTATATGCAAAATGTACATACAATTTCCGCATAGAATGAATATAATATAAGGAAAAATTATTTTGGTGAAGAATTTTTTTTTCTTTTTGTCAACAAGTTGGCAAAAAGAAAAAAAAAACACTTGTTCTTACCTATTTACTATGAAAGTTTTAAAAAATTTTGTGTACCATTGCAGAAAATGTTTCAAACTTAACTTTAATCAAAGTTAATGGCCGTGTTTACAGCCATACTCACTTTATCAATCAAATAAGTCTTAATTTATGTATACCCATCATCCTTGGTGACCCGTTACACCATGAATAACAATATAAAAGGTATTCTAAACGCTTCTCACTCCTACATGCAGTGTTTGTTACCTCCTTCTGAACTCTCTGCAGGAAGGTCAGCTCAGCCTCCAGGTTCTCCAGCTGCTTTTCCAGTTTAATTCTAGCTGAAGTGGCTTTGTCCACATCCTGGCATGAACAGACATGTGTGGTTTGGAAGGTTAAGTGAAACTAAGCACATTTCTATTCTAAGAACATAATTAAACAGTTAATAGTCCTTTCTTCGCTTATTACCGGACGCAGAGTCTCAATGTGATGCTCTGTCTGCTTCCTGGCTTCCAGAGCCTCATCATATTTAGACTTCAGCACTTCCAGCTGACAGGACATTGCCTCCTTCGATGTCAAAGACGAATCCTGTAAAGGTTTGTTACTGTTGAAGTTATTGTTTAAGCTAAATTTGCGACAAGCAGATGAATTAAAAGAATGAACACAAAGATGGGAAGTAAAAATACCGTAATAAGTTTAGATGCAGCGTTTTTCTTACCCTTTTCTCCTTCAGTTGCTCAGCTTCCCTGTTCAGTTCCTTTAGCTGTGATGCATATAGCTGCCTGAGACCGGCTGTTCTCTCAAAGGCACTTTTCAAGGCATCAATCTCGGCTTCCAGCAGCTTGTTCTTGGACTCCAGTGTTCTAACCTAAAGCAGAAGACAAACACCTACTTAGAAATGTTTTGTTTTTCTCAGTTAAATCAAAATGCATAACTAAGACATGTGATACAAAGCAAGAGAACATATGAATATGATTTTTCTCAGTATGGATAGATTTCCTCTTGCCTTTTCAATGTAAGATGCCAGGCGGTCATTGAGCACCACCATCTCCTGCCTCTCATTGGTGCGAGTCAGCTTGAATGCCCGGTTCTGTGCTGCAGTCGCGTCCAGATCCAAATTCGCTCTGTGGCCAGAAGTCACATCCAAGCACAGCGTGCCCATACTAGCACTGCTGCAAGTGGAAACGCTAAATGGGTTAGACTTCCTGCCCAGGCACTTGTGTTACTATGTATATGTCTTAACAAATTGCTTTACTTTATGTGTTTCTCATTTGTCTGGAGAGTACCTCTCCATCTGTCTGTCTGGTATCCTACTTTAACCGAATCTGATGTTAATATTTTCTTTTTATATGGGGTATGCATGCCTTAAAAGTGGCAACAAATTGTAAGGGATGACCCACCTGGTCAGATGAGGCTTGTTGGTGAGGACTCTGCAGCCTGGTCCCTTCCACCCTACATTCCTGTTGAAGCTGGCTGACCTGTGACGGGTCTCCTTTTGGGTGGGAGACAGGCTGGACACCTGAATTTGGCTTTCAGATGTGCTCTCAAAGCAACGACGGTACGAGGACATCCTCTCTGGGCTGTGGCTCATGATGATGGATGAAACTTTAACTGAAGATTTAAAAAAGGTCACACACTCCTCTGAGCCTGAAGTGAAGGGCTCTTTATACTCTTCATGGTCCTTACCTCACCGCTACAGAAGAATGTTGAACCCCTCCCAACACATGATTGGGTCTTCTTACAAATATCTATCAAGTTCACGTCAAATAATTAATGCAGCCTGTAGCCTGTTGACAGAAAAGAACTGTCAGGAGGATGCGTTATCCTGCTGACCACCTTGTAAAAGTTAAAGTATTTTTTGCTGAAATTTGAATCAAAAAGATGTCTACTATATGAAATTTAAGGTAAAGGTTAACCCTTTTACGCCGGAGTTTCAAGCGTCTGACTAAATAAATCTTCCTTATTTTAATTGTAAGTAGTTCTTTAAATGTCCTGTGAGATGATATACTTACCCATGTATCGATAACAACTGGAACTTTCAATATCCAGCAAGTTATTTTCGAAATATACCATCTATTAAAGGATCAGATTTTAGCTTTCATATAAAATCAATGACTTGTTAAAGACAGGTAAAGCCTGTTTGAATTTGACTTCAAGTGTTCACAGTGAGACTACAGCACATGTGTGTTTCTACACAACGAGGTCACTTTTAAATAGTTTCACAACATAATATCTTACTTTCTTTTAAATAACCCAATAATCAAAAAAGGAGTATATTTTCTTTAATTTTTCATCATGATTATATAACACACATACACAAACACACTTACTTTATTGCAAATGTACGCATATTTATTTGTCAATGTGAGTTTTATTTTTTATATTTATTTGAGTTTAAGAATTTTATTTTAGTATAAGAATTTTAAAGTTACACTAAAAGAGACGGAACCAAATAATATTAAGCGGTACCCGGAATGTATTTGATGTTACTCCCGCTGTAGCTAGCAGAACTACTTTCATTGCTGTATGCGTTCTTTTGTGGGAGAATATTATCGATAAAAATATATTTCCCTTTACATAAACGTCTTGGACATGGCGGGAAACTTCTGGCAGAGTTCTCATTAGTAAGTTTTCAGAAATTGTTGACATGTTACTTCTTTATTTTGTTTATGTGTGGCTTTGTTGTGAGGCCTATAGCTGTCTTCGCGGCTAATCTAGGGGCTAGTTTCTCAAAACTAATGATACTCACGGAAAAATATCTTCTTTAAATAAAAACACAAAGAGAATAAATTCAAGCTTCAAATGACACGGAAATCTCTATTTTTTGTTATTGAAGTTTGCACTTCTTTTATTGTGCAGTGTGATCTTGATTTGTGTGCGTTTATTAAAATATTTTATTTTTTTCTCAAAAGTCTGCAGTGGGTTCTGGATAAACAGGATCTGATGAAAGAGCGTCAGAAAGACCTAAAGTTTCTCACAGAAGATGAGTATTGGAAGCTGCAGATCTTTTTCGCCAACGGTAAATTGTAACCTTACTATTGTGTCAATAGTAGCACCAAATGCTTTGGTTGATATTTTTGACAGGTTTTAGCAATTGAAACGATCACGTTTAGCTGTAGACGAGGCTTGTTTGTTTCTGTTAGCAACATATTTGGTATCCTGTGTGTTTCAGTGATCCAGGCTCTGGGTGAGCACCTGAAGCTCAGACAGCAGGTCATTGCTACTGCCACAGTGTACTTCAAACGCTTCTATGCCAGGTAAGCTGCTTATAGTTCACTGCTGAAGAGTCCGGTAAGATTTTATTTCTGCTAACTTCTGATCTTGGGAAAGAAAGCTGGTTTAAAAGACATTCAAGAAAGACTCTTAGATTCATTTGAAAACGTTGTGATGGGACAATGAGACTTGACTTTTTTCCCCCTAATTCGTTATTTTTATTTTGCACGTCATGAATTAAGATGTTTTACTGCTGTCGCATGTTTTCCCCTCGTGATCTGTGCAGCATACCCTTAAGTTTCAAATGTAGGGTTTTAGAAAATCCTGCAATTGCAACATATAGGTCAATGTTAGAATGTTAGTCTTTTTCTCATTTGTCAGCTGGATGCTTCAATTAAGCTTTGGGACAGTTCGCATCTAGTGTGAGTTTTGGGAATCCATTGCAGTAAGACTTTATAGGCTAGGCGATGATCATGGTAGCCTTAAGTAAAATAACATATTTATTTAGATAAAACAACAAGATGTAATCAATTTCAAGTGCACCATATCAGGATGTAAACTGTAATTAATTTTGCAGGACTTCCATGCACTCTGTTGTATTTTACATTTCGGCTCTAGTCTAAGCTCAGTCTTTGCTCCATGTGCCCTCCGTCTCTTTGCTGTTATGTTTTATGTGCTGCTGTTGTTTTTCCAGGTATTCTCTTAAAAGTATAGACCCTGTGCTCATGGCTCCTACCTGTGTTTTCCTGGCCTCTAAAGTTGAGGTAAGAACATTTCAAGGCAAACGTGTTGGCGCCCTAATTTCTCCACCTCAGGTTGTTGGATAAAACTTCGTTTTGTTTTTTGGTCTTTTTATGCATTGTTCTATTTGCCGCCTTCTTCTTTCTCGTTGCAATTTATGTTATAAATTGTGTTTGCCTGAACCTAACGTTCATATTTACCTTCCTCCAGGAATTTGGAGTTGTGTCCAACACCAGGCTGATTTCTGCTGCGACGTCCGTGTGTATGTGAACGCGTTCAGTGAAAATTGAGAGTGCAGTTTCACAGTGTTGTTCTTCTTTATGTTAATATTCACTTTTCCTTACACAGTGAAAACGAGATTTTCCTACGCCTTTCCAAAGGAGTTTCCCTACAGAATGAATCATGTAAGTAAACTTTTTACTTTTTTTTTATTTGATCTTTAAACTTTGAGGTATTGAGAGTCAATGGTAGCTGATAAGTGTTTTTAAGCATTTCCACCTTAAGCTTGAAAGTAGACATAAAAGACAACGTTTTCTCCTGGAAACATAGTCATAACCCAAATCTCCAAAATCAACCCCCTAACTAACCAAATGCCAGACGATGACCCAAACTATTCATACTACTGCTTCCTGTGCAGTTATTTAGGTAACGCCTTTTCAGCTTAGCAGGAATCCCTTACACTGTGTCACGCTGTCGCTACAGTATTGTCCGTCCGTATGTGAGATTCCACAGCTAATGTTGGCACTCTTGTGGTAAAAACTCATTAGGTTTACTGCTCGTGCGTAGGTCCACTCGCCTCTCTTTAGCCAGCATTAAGCTACCAGAACGTCATCAGCACCGTTTTGACAAACTGCTGCCTCAGCTATAAATTACAGCGGGCCACGGTGAAGCAACAAAAGGAGGGAGCGGTTCACACAACGCAGAATGAGTTAACAAAGACCTGCGACACGTAAACATATTTTTTCTTGTCTACATTGCAGACATAGTAAAAGAGATTGATGGTGTCTAGGGCTTGTTTGGAGGTTAAGACCAACAGTTTACAAGGTCACTCTCCCTGGAAATAATGTAATTAAATTCTTAAAGAAGATAGGAATACTAAAAATCTGCAAAAGCACATCAAAGTAGTGAACTTTAATGCAACATATTCAGAGTCCTTACAAAGCTGCAGATACAGCTGAAAGGTTTGTAGCTAATTTGGTCCGAATTTTTCAGAATCACAATTGTTACAGGGACAATTTGTTGTCCAGTAAGATTTGTTATTGTGACAGCGCTGGACATGTTGGACGTGGTGCCTTTAAACCATTCAAACCTGGTTTGTGTCTTTCCAGATATTGGAGTGCGAGTTCTACCTTTTGGAGTTGATGGTAAGTAAATTATTCAACTGTCTGTTCTTGATGAGTTTACAATGACTTTTTTTTTCCATCACATTCCATCACCGTCACAATAACGCCTGTCGACCAGCTTTGCACATTCAGAAACTGTAGTTCAGAAAATTCCTTTTTGCGAGTAAATCAGCTGCTTCCCCATTTTCCTTATTGTTCCCTACATGACATGCGGTCTATTCATTGACTTTGGGTGGCTAAATGCAACTACATGTTGCAAAAAAGTGCGTAGTACTATTAAATTAGTGGTTGTAATGTGACAAAAAATGTAAAGGTTTAAGAAGTTATCTTTTTTTTCCTCAAAGATAACTTCTTTAAACTGAACCTCCACACCACTAGGGGCAGCAGCACCTCAACCTGTCAGTTCCAGCCTGAGCTTTCCTAGTGTCCTCATGCAAACAGGAACATGCTTTTGCAGCGCACTTTAAATGATCATTTGATTGTTGCTGTGTTTCAGGACTGCTGCCTGATTGTGTACCACCCTTACAGACCGTTGTTGCAGTACGTGCAGGACATGGGACAAGAGGACATGCTGCTGCCTCTGGCCTGGTAGGATTCTGTGCCGTTTGTCCCGCACCTATTAAGTCACGTTGCTTTGGGCATCGTCACTCAGTGTCTTCTCTGTCGCGTCTTTCCCAGGCGAATAGTGAATGATACTTACAGGACAGATCTATGCCTGCTCTACCCTCCCTTCATGATCGCCCTGGGTAACAGTCGTTCCCTCTCGCTTTTTCTTAGTCCTCCTCCGTAATCTGGTTACAGACTCGAAATAAGTTTTATCGGATCTGACTTAATCAGTTTTTGTCCCCCTGCAGCCTGTCTTCATGTTGCCTGCGTTGTGCAGCAAAAAGATGCCAGGCAGTGGTTTGCTGAACTCTCAGTGGACATGGACAAAGTAAGACTGATGTTTAGTGGGAGTGGACATTTGTGTTATAAATGTTGTAATGTGAGCCTCAAATGAAATACAGATTTAGTTGAGATTTAGCAAGAAATAAAAGGCTAAACAATCCTTCAATTAAGGATATTGAAGGATTGGTAAAATAGTGCCACTTTTTTATTTTTATTTAATATTTTTTGTTTTAAGATCCTGGAGATCATCCGTGTCATCCTGAAGCTCTATGACCAGTGGAAAAATTTTGATGATAGGAAAGAGATAGCTGCTGTGCTAAACAAGATGCCCAAACCCAAACCACCTCCAAACAGGTATGACTGCATTTGTTTTGAATGTAGGATAAAATACATTGTTTTTCTATGATTTTAGATATGAAAAAAACAACAACATATAAACAATAATTAAATGGGCTGTTTCTTACTGTTTCCTTTGTGCAGTGAGAGTGATCAGAGCTCCAATGGGAACCAAAGCAACTCCTACAGCCAGTCTTAGCATCTTGTTTGCGTTTACACGTGAACCCATGATGTTAAACTTTGGGAGGGGTTGAACGTTTTCAAACAAACTTTGCACAATCATACAGAGACCGATCATCATAAACGGAGGCGTGTCTCAGCCTCTCCTTCTCTGATTGTTATGGATTCGTGGACTGAACAGGGAGTGATTGAGAAGTCTCCAGTGAGCAGCAAACCTTCTCCATTAGGCTGACCACTCTGATATGAATAAGGTGGAGCAGGAAGCTGACCAGGGGGAACAGACGTGATCGCTCAGTAAAAACTCATCATTGTGATGATCCTGACACCCTTGAACCACCCTGAGGAGTCATTCCACGCGGAGCTCCGTGGGATTGGAGAAAAACCTGATCACAAGTGCTGTGGTTTGTCTGTGTGGAAAGCAGGCTGGGTGGAGTTTCATTCCTCAGGGACCTCTGCTCTCTGAATGCATTTTTATTGAGATGTTCCACTCTCGGGACGTGAGACTCTTAATTTCTGAAAAGTCTTCAGCCCGATCTAACTGTACGGAAAGTGGAAGGCTCACCTTTAAAGTGGAAAGTAGTTCTGTGAAAGCAATTTACTGTTTCCTCTCGATCCCTTCTCTTTTGTAAATAGCTTTATAATTTTGAATTGTTTTGCTTTCTTTAAAGGAAGTTCCGACTTTGTTTAGCTTCATGCTTGTGCTAAAGTTCAGCTGTTTTATTGGATACATCTGTTGGAATTTTCATTGGTGTTTGGCCTCTGTTATGAAACTTTCAAAATCATTTTTTGACAACAGTTTGGAGTAAATGCTAACCTAAACTAGCTCTATGAGTCATTTACTTTCTATCTGCCCTTTGCCAGCTTATAAAACGCCAAACTGCTGTGACATGTCTGTGCATTTTCCTGCAGATGTCTGTCGATGTGATTCAACGGAAGGTGTGTTTGAGTGGGCATTATTAAAAGCACACACATTCAGGTAACCTGTGAAATATGTCTATAGTATTAATAAATTACTTGCTTTCATCTGTGTTTTGCTTTCTCTGGCAAAGTTGGAAAATGTAATGCTGATGGTACAAATGTTTTTTTTTTTGCTTGTTTGAGGCTGTAGTGAGACCCCTTGTGGTGAAGCTGGGGAGATACGTAACACTCATTGTTAAACAGTTAAAAACTTAAAGAAAAGATGCGAACAATGTTTTAACAGTATTGCGTTAAGTTTTAAGTTAAAAGCCTATTTTTCGTGTAAACGTGCTTCTTATTGTCTTGACCTTTTGGTACTGTCGATTCTAGTGACATAACTCGGAGCCCAAAGCCTGCATAAGATGGCGGAAGTTGTAGCACAAAGTACATCAGGTCTCCTTCAAAATTAGAGCTTTAACTGGTTCTTGGGAATTTGCAATAGTTGACACAAAGTCTCCAAAGGTTGTTTGGATCTTATAAAAGTGTGTTCTTGGAAAAAATAAATTGAGTGAAGTGAAACAAATCTGAGGAAAACTTAAAACTAAAATGAATAATTTTCACAGAATATGCAGATACATCTCAGATTGTCACTCTTCAGTTTTTTTGCTCATTCTTCATTTTTGCTTTTTAAAAATCAGTATTTTTTTGTTGTAAATCCACATTTTCATGAGTAGATCTTTTTGTCTCCGTTTTTACTGGTAAAAGTACTTTATTTACTGCTGTTTTAGCTGCTGCACTATGTCTTATTTTATTTTATTTGTCACAGTGTTACTAAGGAAAATGTGGTCCTCCCCCATAATGATTACTGTGAATTAAATTATAATAATATAACATTTTATAAAACGTTACTTTTCTATTGCTGTTCAGCTTGTATGTTTAGAGTCGTTCTTCTGCTGGAAGACAAGTCTCAGGCTTTTGTATCCTCTAAAGACTGAGACTAGGACTGGAAAATGTGGAAAACATGCGTCAGGAAAGTTGAAAGGTTATATGGAACTCCGTATTTTGATGATAATAAAAACTTTTATTTTGAAAACATACAACCGGAAATCGCCGGTCAGCTGGTCCACCTTGACAGAACGTAGAGAAGAAGAGGGGGGTCAAATCAGAGAGCTCAGGACGGGCTCCAGAGTATGTCCTCCCCGGTAGCTGGAGGATAAACCCCGGACGGGATGCCTGTGTCCCCCCGGCTCTTCCGGCTGTTCTGCCCCCGCCTCGGTCGGGACCCATGAAGCCCCCCGCCGATGCAGACCCGACCTGCCAAAGCGAGGCGGAAAGCTGCGGGGGACACCGAGCATGTACTGGCGCGTCGTCGGCTTCGCCTGGACGGGGTCGTGTGTGGCTGATCTCGGCCGGAACCGGAGCTTCGATGAGCAGCTCTCGCTTTACGGGTACATCGTCGCCCACCCTCTGCAGGACCACGGCGGGATGATGTCGGCGCTGGGCTCGGACTCGTGGTGGAGGAAGACCCTGTATGTGACCGGAGGCGCTCTGCTGGCCGCCGCTGCCTATCTGCTGCACGAACTGCTGACCATCAGGTAGAAAAAACAACACGGAGACAGTCAGAGGAGAAGCCGCTCCTCCTCAAAGCCTCCGCAGGCCTCTGCTGGATAAAAGCAGGCACTGTGTGAATTGTGATCATCTTAGATATCTGATATCTGCTGCATCCTCCCTTTAGGGTTTGATGTTACTTAATCTGGTCTGATTGGGCGGGGTGAGGACGCAGACGGGCAGAAAATAAGGAATCGTGAGGGGTGGGTTATGATGTAACGGAACCCCCACCTCCTCCAGCCGAATCCTCACAAACACATTAGGTTTCCACCAATGCTATGCTTGACCGGCTCCACTATGGCATCAATTCACATAAAGCGGAGCAGCAGTATGATTTGTCCGCATGTCAATGACAAAATGCCTCGCTTGTGATATGATAAAGTGGAATAAATTTCAGCTTCCTGCCACTTTTACACAACATTCGAAATCACAGTTGTAGAAAACTGGCAAAAAGAGCATCCTGTTTAAATCTACAACAACTACAAGACTTGCACGTAAAGGAAATTTTGCAGGAATGCAGCGAAGGCTGTGGTGGAACGGTTCACACAAAAACAAGTTATTGTTTAGTCCATCTATATTTGAAGGTTTTGCAACAAAGTATTGACCTATTGGGGATGAAAGCTTATATGCCAGCCACATTTTTTTTTCTTTTTTTTTCAGATTTTAGGTTGTAAAATAAAAACTGGGTGCTGTTTTTCACTCCATTTTACATGTAAACTCTTCTCCATTGGCTTACCGCACAAAATATTTACTATTTATCTTAAAGTCAGGGGAGAATCAAGAATTTTACTATTTAGATTAAAAGATTGATTACGTATTCATAACTGGTTGGGGGTTGGTTAGGAGCACAAGATCAAGCTGTTAGCTCAGCTCTGACAGTAAATACTGCAGCTCTCCGCCTCTCTGTGTGCTCTGTGTCATATTACCATCTCACAGATGTTTGTATCCAATTACAAAAGCTTCTGGCTTTGATTTTGTTAAAAAAAAAAAAAAAAAGAAAGAAAGAATAAATCTGGTTTGTTTGGGTGGGAGGACCTTTCAGCACCACACCGAAACTGACAGCTCCTCACATTCTACTTGGCGTCTTAAAACACTTCAGCACCTGGATTTAGTGGACAGCTCCCTGCAGCATGACCATTTGTAGGCGTGTTTCTGTCCAATAAGTGGCTTCATATCAACAGGATGATCCACAGATTATCTCTGACAGGGGAAATGTTTTGTTATTCTGACTCAGTGGACATAGGCTGACAGCCACTCAGCTGTTTGTTTATTCAGCTGCACCAAGATGAGCTCCGTCCTCCCACGTGACTCACGCTTTTTTTTTTTTTTTTTTTTTGACTTTGTGCAACAGTGACTTCACATGCCTAACTTACATGCAACGTCTTTTCCCCAGAGGGTCATGCTGACTTTTTGGTGGACTTTCTGGTTCTATTTTCTGTGATGGACAGTTTTGTAGAGTACTGGTTCGAATATTCAGTGCTTGAGTGAACTGATAAAGACGTTGGATGTTGTGTCTCTGAATTTAAAGACATCTAACTGAGGCATAATGTGCCAATTTACTGTCCATTTTAGAGGTCCAAGATGTTTTATCTAGACAGTGTTCAGTTGATGTAGAAACTAAAGATAAATTATTTAGTCTTAATCTTTTGTCTTCATTAGAGATTGACTGATTTTTTTCTAGCCTTACCGGCTCCTTCTAAAATTAAATCTTAGCACAGTTTATTCAATTCAATTCAGCTTAGTAACTGTTTATTAACGCCAAATGGATGTAGTAATAGCGCTCATTATCTAATTATCTTCAACGAGATGGCTACAGCTGTGGGCAGGATTGGATTGTATCATAATTACTCTTGTGTTTGTTGCATATTTCAACATTTTTAGTGTATTATTATTTGTTCTTAATATATAAGTATGTCAGGAAACGCAAATTAAAATAAGTTTTAAAAAAAAAAAGTGAAAATGATGTCTTGTCCATATACAATCAACAGTTTATCTCAAAAGCACATATTTATATAATTACAAACTTCAGTGTTTTTCTTTATTTTATTTGTAAACCAGGAAGTGGAAGGAAAGCGTAGCTAAGGAAAGCCCATCCCTGTGATGTAACACGGTGACGGCATCGTTATGCCGTGGGGACGCTTAACAGGGAATCCTGGTCAGGGTTTGAAGGAAGATGGATGGAGACAATTAGAGAGCGATCCTAGAAGAAAAGCTGTTAGAGACCGCAAAGAAACTTGAGACTGGAGCAAACTTTCCCCCCTGCCTGCAGGACAGAGTGAGACTAAACATACAGCAGCTAAATGGTTCAGATCAAGGCGTATTCATGTGTTAAAAAGGCCCAGTCAAAGTAGGGACCTAATCAAACCAACAATCTGTGTCAGAAATCAAATCAATTGTAGCAATTATAACAATCTTTCCTTCAACTTCCAGATTAAATGCAGCAGAGCTGAAACTTTAAGGCTCCTTAATAACTGTGCCAGCAGTACCATGTAGTTCAATGTGCAAACTGAAATATTTAAACATTGCTGAATATGGAAATTAACTGTTTGTGTTTGTGTGTCACAGCATTTATTACAGCCCCCCACAAACACAAATATGACTCCATTATCAAATAAGCTACTTCAATAGAAGAAGTGACATTTTACTGCTGAATGACTTGCTGCAATTGCATTTAGTTTCAAATACATTGATATTTATTACTGCGCTCATAAAAATGACACTGAAAAAAAAAAAATCAATGCCACAGTCCTTTTTATTAGAGCATCTATAAAAGTCAATTGATTTGACTTTGGTGTGCAACTATCAACAATTTATTTTAATCAGAATAAATCATGATACTTATTAAAATGTTTTTTTAATACCTGACAACAAACAATACTGTAATTGAGCCATTCCTAGTTCTAAAATATAAGTGTTGTGAAATGAGAATAAATTATTCTTTTTTATGTTGTAAATAAAGTAGGCATGTTTATCATTTTCACTGAGGTTTTAATTTTTTTTTTTTCTTTAGGGATTTGTTTAATTATTTCCAACAATGCCGGACTTATTTCGGAAATATTTGGTTTTATTTAATTTGTAAACAGATGGCCCTGATTTCTACTGACACGTAACAGAAAACCTGACTTTTCGAACTTTATATACTTTGGTGCATATGCACACTTTTTTGTCATGGTGGTTAAACACCTTTGCAAACTAACTGGACATTTCCTACGAGTTAGTTATCCTGTCCGTAAGTTTAGCTTTACTCGTTTAAAGTCCAGCCTTACAAATCCTGAGATTAAACTTCAGAGTTTGCCGTTAACATATTGAGAGGATGCAGTTTATCCCCTCAGCTCACACTGTGACATTCAGCTCTGTCCCTGTTTGCTCCACATAGAAAAGAAGAGGAGCTGGACTCTAAAGACGCCATCATCCTCCACCAGTTCTCCCGGCCCAAATCTGGGGCCCCTTCCCTCTCCCCCTTCTGCCTTAAACTGGAGACCTACCTCCGTATGGCCGACCTGCCCTACCAGGTATGATCAGTAAAAATAATTATCATAAAACAGGAACAATGTTAAAAATAAAAAATCCCACCTCTCCTTCTTGAACTATAGGACTAACTATTTCTCTGCTTTGACTGTTACCGCCTGCCCTCCGCCCTTGTCTGCTCCGTCAACTTTCTAATCTCCCTGAATCGCGTCGGATCTCCTCCAGAACTACTTTGACGGGAGGCTGTCGCCGCAGGGAAAGATGCCGTGGATCGAGTACAACCAGGAGCAGGTCTACGGCACCGAGTTCATCATCGAGTTTCTGGAGGAGAGGCTGGGCGTGAGCCTGAACAAGAGCCTGACGCCGCAGGAGAGGGCCTTGTCTCGCGCCATCACCAAAATGGTGGAAGAACACTTTTACTGGTGAGAATGGATCTCAATAGTAGTCATTCCAGTAGACGTTGCTTGGCACATGATAGTCTTAATGAAATGCGGCAACGTTTCTGGCCATAAAGCGGTAAGATGTCCAAAGGACTAGAAGTTGTGCTTCTAAAGACTAATGGTCTTTGCCCCAAAGACAGAATTAACTTAAATGTTTTCTTGCTGCTGAACAAAGGCGCCTGTTTGTGTCCCAGGACTATGGCTTACTGCCAGTGGGTGGACAACCTGGAGGAGACTCAGAAGATGCTGTCGGTGAGCGGACCTTTGAGCGACCTGCTCAAGTGGATCCTGAGTCACCTGACGGGTGGGATCGTTAGGAGGGAAATGTACGGCCACGGGATTGGACGGTTCTCTAAGGAGGAGGTCTACAGCCTCATGGAGAAGGACATGCGAACCTTGGCCACCTTGCTAGGTAACATTTTGATTATCTATTTCTATTGTTACTTTTCAGATCTGACTTATTTTAAAAGCATTCGAGTTTGTTGTGCAGCACAGTAATTGAGAAGGTAACTCAAATAGCTCAACACTGACCTCTGGTGGTATTTTCTTTCTTTTTTTTTATGTTTGTGGTCTGTTGTTTAATCAGTGTGTTTGTTTGGATGGGATCCAGAGTCCCTGTCAGATGTAACATCTGCTGAGCATCACCACAGTCGCTGCTCCATATATGAACCCAAATGGCAATGAGCTACAGCCTCTCTGCATTTTATTGTTATTTCGGTGGCGACATATTTCCTTCTGTTTGCCCCACTCAGGTGATAAGAAGTACATCATGGGCTCCAAGCTTTCAGCAGTAGATGCTACGGTGTTTGGCCACCTGGCTCCGGCCATGTGGACTCTACCAGGATCCCGACCGGAGCGGCTCATCAAAGGTGAGGCTGCAAGAAAAAGAAATGTATATGTTTCTTACTAAAAATAAAAAATCTTCTCTTGAGTAAACTAATGAAAAAATGTGACTTAACACCGCACAAATGCACAGCAAAATTAGAAGTGCAGTCACAACATTAAAAAGCAGCAGTGATAATAACTAAATGTTCCTTAAAGAGCACAATAAGTGGTAGTAAAGTGGCATAAAGTGCTTCAGTAAGAAGTTGCTTGTGCATTTGCGTTATTGTTCAGTGGGTTTGATGGCCCATCGAAGAAAGATGTTATCAGTGTGTTTGTTCTGCTTCTTATCCTCTAACGGCGCCATCGAGAGGGCAAACAGCGTGTCCTCAACAAACATCGTATCGGAGTTACCAGCTGCTGCATCTGTGCCAACAACAAAATCCGATGTAATGCAGGGCAAAAATGTAAATAGAAGTGGTGAAATAATCTGGTTGCTGGAGTAATTTCCTCCGAAATGAAAAGACAAGACAGAAATCGGTGACAGCAAAGCCGGAGGTGCAGCAGGTACTTATGGCAAACTGCTGATTGTCTTCTACACGTCACGGCAGCCTTTTAAATTCTCCACTCATATAGACTGAGCACCAAGGCTGCGAAACTGAAGTGTTTTTCTTCAGAAGAGAGCAATCCAGGCCTTTCTAAAACCTCTTAAAACCTGATAGTAGAATCTGTTGCAGCCTGATCAAATCAAACTTGAGCAGAGCGAAACATTGCAGGTGGCTGTGTGATAGATTTGTTTCAATATGCCCTGCCTTAAAAGATAAAAAATGTTTTGACGTAATGTCTCTGCATTACGCTCTTTGAAGCCTGAAAACGCGTGTAAGACCGGTCAAACAAAATGCGGCTTTCCTACGAGCTGTTCCGGAGGAAAAGCTACAGATCAATGATTGATTTTTTCTCGTCTCACTGAGCTCTTTGTGCCTCGCAGGCGAGCTCATCAACCTGGCCATGTACTGCGAGCGCATCCGCCGGCGCTTCTGGCCCGAGTGGTTCGTGGACCTGGAGGACTTCCGCTACGACCTCGCTGCCGAGCTCAGCGACACGCCCTCCAAGCTCCCGGACCTGGGCCTCTACTCTCGCACAGACACTTCCCAGGAGACGATTTACTCGCACACCTCTCTGCTCTCCCATCTCTCCCACCTTTCGCACACCCGCACCCCTCAGGAGCCCCCGTCGCCCGTCAGCGACCCCACGGGCCACTCCCTCTACGACTCCGACATGGACACCGAGTGCTCTGAAATAGATCAGCCCAAGTGTTGACGAGACACGGCACACACTCGGAGGCACTCACACCCACAGAGGGGGGGAGCTAGAGCTCACCTACCTCCTTGAACATTTAATAGCTGAAGATTCCTTGTGTTGGTACCGATCTACGGATCAGAAAGAGGTTTCCCTGCAAATCTCCAGTGGAGGAAGAAAGTAGCCAACAAAAAAAAAAAAAAAAGCAACAGGTTGCAAAGTTAAAAGGAGTAAATGACGCGGCTGCTGCTGAGAAACTCCTCCAGGTCCTCCACGTCGTCGGCAGGCAGAAACCCCTTTTACACACTCGGCATCTCGGTGATCATGGCAGCTACATGCGCGCGCCCACGGCGTTTCCTCGTAGCAACGTGCGCCGCCATTCAGCCGTGTGCGTGTTTTCCACCGACTGGTCCCCGAACGCCTCTCGGTGAAGTCGCGTCAACGCCTGCAGCTGCACGCCAGACTGAATCCAAGCCGTTCAGTGTAAATATTTCTAGGAATCAAAGTAAATCAATGGATAGAATACGGAATTATATTATGCATATAAAGTGTGTAGATAATCTGAAAACCGAAACTTATTTCCGTTGTTATACAATGTAAATATTGTTGGTGTTTCTCCGGTTTACGGTGGTCCTCGGTCAGCAAGAAGACCCCTGAAAACGTCTGTCCTGCGTCCCACCTGCTTTCGCTACATGGATCGAAGTAACACCTGCAGTCACACCTAGAAGTGTAGAATGTATCCCAAACAGGAATTTAAAATCTGTGCAGATGTCGTCTGTCGTTTCTGTACATCTTGTTTCCAAAGAGCCAGACTGACTTTTTATTTTTCAAAGTGGTTTCGATCAATGCCTGACAAATTAGTTTCCTTTCAAGGTTTGTTAAGCCACTTACTTTTGTGTTATGCTTCATTAAGGCGTAAAGCAAACCATGTTCAGGATTTACACACAGGCTTAAAATTTATTAAACTTATCTTTTTACTTATTTTAGGACTTTTGCTGCATTTCTTTGCCATTTTCACTCTGCCCACTTGTTTTCTATTGACTGTCAATAAAGGCCTCCAGTGCCAAAGAAAATCTTAAAGACAACAATAACAACAAAAACCAAACCGTTTGCTGCAATTTCCTCACCCGAATCTTTGAAAATCAGAAAACAGCTGCATAAATCTAAAAGAAATTCTAAGTCTTTCATTATTTCTTTATCATTTGAAGAAATAATGACAGAGACCACGTTGAAAGATGACAAAAAACAAGTCTGGCTCTTTATTGCTGACAAATCCTCAGCAAAATGATGAATGGTTATATACTTTTACACATTGTGTTTTTACTTTGGCCACAGCTTTGGCTAAAAGAAACATCTAAGGTGCATTCAAGCATTAAGAGCGTGTTAAGCAATCTCTTAAAAAAAAAAGAGAGACTAAATTCTCAAGTGTCGAATTAAAGCGCATGGCTGGTACGTGCCCACAAAACTATGCCTTTAGGTCTGACGTTGTGTTGATTTCTTATGTTTTTTTGTTTTTTTTTTTAGCTACAGAGAGATGAAGCCCCGGCTGGTTTGTGGTGGTGTTTTGGATCTGCAGCTTGAGGGTGTGGGGTTTATGTGTGTTTGTCACTCAACAAATGCTCAAACTGCACCAGCAGGGGCGTCTGAAAAGCTGCGTGAGATGGGAAAGTATTTACAGTTCTATCCATTATTACACGTGGGTTCACTTTGTCTTTGTTGCCGTGTGCGTTCGAATGGTGATACGTTGCTTCGGGTTCAGCAGATGTGAGCTTTGTTCATCGTCCCTGAATCAAAAGAAAAAAAGAAAAAACAAAAACTTTGCAGAAACGGCTTTTGCTGCAATCAAAGCTGCCAGTCTTTCTCCATCAAAAGATTTCTCCATCTAAAGATTGGAGATTTCTGACCATTCGTCTTTGCAAAGTAGCTCAAGCTCCTACTGCATGGCTAATTGTATCTACAGATTCTCCCACCTGAGCTTTGAAAATCTGAACCTCCTCCAAAGTTATCTGCTCTTGCCTACTAGTCCTGGTGGATTTGAAGTTGCGTGGTGACGTTTTCATTCTGTGAGACGCTGAAAGCTCGGGAATACCGTTTTCTGACCTAACCCCGCTTTAGACGTCTCCGCGACTTCCTCCATGACTTGCCGGCTGCGTTCCTTGGTCTTCATCGTGCCGTTTTTTCACTAATGCTCTCTGACGAAAAACCTCTGAGGCCTTTGTAAAACAGCTAGATTTGGTTAAATGACACATAAAGACTTCTGCTGTTAGATGCACTGGGTTTTATCCATGGGGTATCCACACCACACGTTGCGGATGTTGAGTTGTTCAAGTTTTGGAAAATATGCACTACTTTCTGTTGTTCCGTCACTTAAATCCCAACAGCATGCACTGAGGTCTGAGGTCCATGCACATGGCTAAGCGTGAAGAGGCTGTTGCTGCGTTTTGCAAGAAAATACAGGGTGGCTGGACTAAAATCAAAGAAGACAGGAATGCCTTCATGAGTTACTGTATGAGAGAGACCTTGAAATAGAATCTTAGTGATGTAATTAAGTACTGAAAAATGCAAACTTTTTTTATGTTTTATCTTAATATTTCTCTCCTGCATGATTTTGCCTTTTGGCGCTACAAAGTTCAGGTTTGCTCTATTGTTTACAACAGTGCCAATATATGCTTTGAATATTTTTTATATTAGTTCTTTTTATATATGTTGACTATATTATAGATTATTTTTACCAATGCTGGTTTCTTTAATGTAATTGTTTTGTTGTTTTTATGTGTTCATGTTTTGACAGTGTTTCTTACGTTTACATGTTGCTCTCAGAATAATGCGTTGAGCTGCGCATCTGTGCAATAATGTATGTTCTCCTTTGACCTGCAAGACATAAAAAAAAAAAAAAAAAAAAAACTGGACAAACATTTTCGTGCTTCCCACTTTTTGCCATGACTGCATGTTCAACCCAGTTTTCGGGTGATTCTCTGTAAGTCCTGCATGAAGTTCAAACTTTCCCCTCCTTCCTTTCGGGACGACGGGAGATTTCCGACCAAACTGCAGAAACATCGGCTTAACTCTCATGTTTGGTCGCTTTCCCCCAGTTTGTAGACTGTAGGTGCTGCCTCACATTGTCTTTCCGTGTTTGTGCAACAGACTTGTGAAATATCATCTGGCTGTAAATAAGAGAGAGTTAAAAAAAAAAAAATCTAATTAAAACGCCAACATGGCCTACGAGAAAATGCTGTGTAAGATTTTCTGAATGTACCACAACTAGAGATAAACGGCTGTATGAAAATTGATTCATTTCAATATTTCATTAAAAATAGCTGATTTTTTTTATTTTTATTTTTCCCCCTTTGGTGTGTCCATGTTATTTACTGACTTGGTATTGATTAATATTCCAGAGAAGTTTCACCTGGTGTAAAAGAAAAAAAAAAAGGAATATGTGCACCACTGCATCCAAGGTTTTGAGGTGTTTCTCTCCGGTTCAGCCCTGAAAACACTATTTACACCCTAGAGAGGAATTTCTGGGGTTTTTTTCTTCTTTGTTTTGAAAATGTTTCACATCATATTTGTGAATTCTCTCCTATGCGTTTTCGTTATGCAGCAGGATAATGATCCAAAGCAAACCATCAACTCCCCCCTCCGAATGGCTAAA
Source organism: Poecilia formosa (assembly GCF_000485575.1). NCBI lineage: Eukaryota > Metazoa > Chordata > Actinopteri > Cyprinodontiformes > Poeciliidae > Poecilia > Poecilia formosa. Next base: position 413,127 of record NW_006800061.1, on the reverse strand, counting down.
ACAAACAAACAAACAAACAAACAAAAATGCAAGATTTTGGAGTGGCCTAGTTAAAGTTGAAGGCTAAAATTCGATCTTATTAAAATGCTGTGGTGCGACGTTGAACTGATACTCAAGTGATCTTGCAGTGGGCCAATATTACTCTACTGCGATGTAAAAAAACAAACATATTTCCAGTTTTTTCAGATGCTTTATGACATCTGACACCAGCAGTTATCAGGTGTAGGGGTTGATTATTTTTCACTTACTGCCAGATTGTCGTGGATACATATAGCCTCTATAAGTTAAACTTCACATTTACTCAGGTTGTTATTTTCTAATATAAACTTTTTTGTATGATCTGAATAAACCTGTAAGAGGGCAAACACTTTTTCATGGCACCTTATGCTTCTGTCCGTTAATCTTGCCCCACTGTGTTTGCCCTGTGACGGTGCTAAGCCCGTCCGACGTTGCTGACGGATTAACTCTTTGCCCTTATCTTTGTCCAGGAGCTCCAGAGAAAAAGACAAAAAGGAGCACAGAATGTGGAAAAAAAAAGGCAAGTTGAGGAGGCACGGCAAGGAGCAAGAGAAAAAAAAACGGCAGCAAACAAATGAGCGATGTTTGATGGCTCTGGCCCATCATGCAGCTATTGTGCAAAAAAAACATAAAAACGAATCCCAGCAAAGTCTGCTTTACAGAGGCAGGAGAAAACAAACGAGGACCGACAACAATACTGAAGCATCTCCGTTCAGATGGGATACACGGTGTGAGAGGTGGCAGCTGTGTGTGTGTCTATGCAGTATGAATAATGCAGGAGATGCCTGTAGGAGCGTGAGGGCCGGGAGGAGGGCAGATGGCCGTCGGATGATAAGGCAGGATTCAGGCAGCGGGGTCCTCCAGAGAGCTGGATTCAGACCTGCCTCGGAATATACACACAAAGAAACGACTAACACAACCCCACAAGTATTCACACCTTTCCTTTTTCTTTCTGAAATGGACTTTCTTTTGCCATGTGATTGATCAGACTGTTTTTTTTTATGAAAGACTTAGCTTTCATTTTCTAGCTGAGAAAACTACCAAAATCTGGGTTTTTGGAGAAGGGCAGCGAAATGAACCCAGTTTTAGATTTCAACCTTCTCATTAGTTTAGACTGAGTAAAATAAAAATGACCTGAGTTTTATTTGAACTGCAAACTTCACTAAATTGGAACATAATCTGAGAACACGAAGCAATACAATTAATTTATGATATCTGACATAGTTGGCACTATTTTATTACATTAAAAAACCCTTAGTTTAATGAAACCAAAAGATGCAAATATGTAGGTAACTAACAATGTATTTCAGAGTTCACTTTAAGTACTATAGTAAACAAGCAGTTTACTGAAACAAGTTCAACTTCACACAAATATAATTTTAAAACAAACTTATGTAGATGTATGACAGTGTACCAGTTCAAGCATGAAAACCTAAAATTCAGTTTCTCAGAACATTTGACTGTCTGATTCGGTTCTGGCCTAGTTGGATGTGTCTCCACTGGGACTGTATTCCTCACTATGTGGGCTTGAACACGCACATGTTGTAATTGACACAAAGATGATTTTACTGGGTGTGCACCCTTGGCCAGCCAGTTTCTCCAAAATCTCTCTGTATATTTTTTGGTCACGGGCTCCAATCTCCGGTTAATGTTTGCAAAGACTAGTCCATCGCAATTGATACAAAGGTTTGGACAACATCTCCATCTCCCCAACTACCGCAGTCTCATTGCGGATTCCTTGGGCCAAACAACGAATGCCAAACAATTTGAGTATAGGTCTGGTTTGTACCATCCCTGAGGTGATTCCAGAAAAAATGTGAAGGAATCCCATAGGATCTGCAAAAGCAGACAAATCTGACTGAAACAGGAAGAACCAGAAAGTACTGGACTGTTTCTCAGTGACCCAAAGTCCTCGTTTCAGAAAATAAATGTATCATCTCATTTGACAATGAAAGTCTCAGAGTCTGGAGGAAGAGAGGAAAGGCATAAAAACCAAGAAGCTTGAAGTTCAGCGTAAAGCTTCCATAGTCACTGATGATTTTAGGAGCCATGCTATCGGCTGCTGTTGAGCAACTGTGTTTTATCAAGTCCAAAGTCACTGAAGCCATCTAGCAGGGAATTTCAGAGCACTCCATGCTTCTCTCTGCTGACAAGCTTTATGGAGATGCTGATTTCATTTCCCAGCAGGACTTGACACCTGTCCACACTGAAAAAGTACCACCGCCTACCTCAGTGACCTTGGTGTCATTGTGCTTGATTGGCCATCACACTTGTCTGATCTAAACCCCATAGAGAATCTATGGGATATTATGAAGAGTCAGATGAGAAACATCAGACCAAGCAGTGCAGATAAGCTGATAAGGAACCAGGGCTTCCTGAACACCTCAACAGAACCACTGGCTGATCAAGGGGTCCAGTTTTTTCTTCCAAAGAAGCTGCGACCAAGTATAAAGTACATGTCTGCTTAATTTATATTCTGCCTGCATTTCTGTGTTAATTAGTATTTCTAATTGCCTTACATAATATAGTTTTCTGAGTAACGCAGTTTTGGATTTAAATCAGCAATGAGTCGTTATAAAGAAAAAGAAATAGCCTTTAATTGACTTATAAAAATAAATGAACCCTTTGATTATATCTTACCTTAAGGAGAAACATGTGTACTATGCTGCTGCATTTATGTAAACATTAAAACTGTCATGGAAGCTTGACGACACTGAAATTCCTGTCTTTGCTTCACTTCCCCTGTAAGAGATCTTTGGGAGTTTTTGAAAACCTCACCGTCTTCCTCATTGAGTTGTGGTGAGAAAGACATGGGTCTTTATCTGGAATATTTATCCAACATTAATCTGTGTTATCTTTTCTTTCTCCTTTTTGACTAATAAATAAATAAAATCCAAGCAGCCATTAACCTTGAATTAAACTCTGAGACTCTATCTCGTTCTTGAGGATTGACAGAGTCTTTGCTACATTTGACCACTAGGTGACAGCAGCGAGCTGCAATAAAGTCAGTCATCATTAACAGCCACGTTATAAAACACAGAGTTAGGTTGACAAAACGTAAGTAAAAACCATAAAGGACGACATCTAAATTTATCCCAAATGTAAATCACAGTCAGTTGCATTTTTATTATTATAATTATTCATTTAGTTTGGAACGCTCCAAAAATGCTGAAGCAAGATAAGGCGCAGAGTTACTGAAACATAACTTAATAACCAAGATGTAATAATAATAATAATAATAATAATAATAATAATAATAATAATAATAA
>NW_006800061.1:408546-409803 GCF_000485575.1 Poecilia formosa | reverse complement strand
ATAATAAAACAAAAACATTTTTTCGGGATGTTTCAACAATAAATTGCGTCATCGTAAAACAAGTTTGCACCTGTTTTGTGTTCTCATCTCACATTTATGTGCATCAGCAGAATAAAACGTGCAGCTTACTTTAGGATGGAAGACTGCCAATAAAGGGAGATTTAATTGTTAAGGTGTTAAACAAATAAATGCACTTTGCACCATCTCATGACTCCAACTGCTCACCTGTGACTATCTTAATGATTGGATATTATTATGAACTACTAATAAAAAACATTTTACTCCCAGAAACTGTAAAAATCATCTCGCCGTCACTATCGAATAATTTTCCAATTATTCTGACCATTGGTGTATCTTTCAGATGCAGGTGATTGAGTGTGGCTATCTCTCCGTACAGCAGTATCAGTGCGCACATCTGCAAAGCAGCTGAAGGACACTTCCAAGCAACCGAGACGAAGCGATAAAGTCCGTAATTAAAATGCAAAGGCCAGAATAGATAAAAAAAAGAAGAAGAAAAAGAAAAGAAGCAGCTTTTTGCAAGTGTTTCCCCCCTCTTCTACTCCTTTGGAACTCAATAAATATGGAGCAAGACTGCAGGGTTGTAGAAAACCAGTACGATTTAATGACAAAAAAGCAGATAGAAATTGTGCAATTGTTGATTTCATTTCCCTCTTTGCTGGATCACAGATTTCAGGTCGATAAATTTTTATTTTGGTTTTATTGATTTTTTTTTTTTCTCCCCTTCCTCTCTTTTACAGCAGAAACTCAAACTCATCTGAAGGATTTCCGGATTATAACTCTTATCTTAAAAAAAGAAAAAAAAAGAAAAAGAAAAAAAGCCTGTTATTGTTTGTTTGACAATAATCAAAATATTAAAAAAAATATGTGCGTATTGCAGATTAATATTTCATGTATTGCTATTTTTCCCTTTGACTGACAAGAAAAAAAAAGGACTTAGAAATTGTCATTTCAATTATGTATGATAACCAAATAATAATTTCTCTCCAGCCAACCAACGTTCCTTCATTGTATTTGAGTTTCTGAAGTTCAAGATTTGAATCAAAATATGTCAGAGATTTGATCTCCGACTTCTGGAGGATTTCCCCACAGAAACATCTTACATATCAGATCATAATCACAGGATTAAGGTGGCACAAGAACACAGGTGTCTGTGTTTGTGCTTTGGCACAGTTTGACATGGAAAACGAACCCAAAACAAAAATACAGTTAAAGTAAAGCCATACATATGTTTTTCTT
>NW_006800061.1:400527-407861 GCF_000485575.1 Poecilia formosa | reverse complement strand
AAAATAAAATAATAATAATAATAATAATAATAATAATAATAATAATAATAATAATAATAATAATAGGTTGGCTGGTATTGTGGGCTACAGCATTTGTCTGCCATTTCAGCCCTGTCTTTTACCACAAGCTGCAGGATCCCTGTCGCTTTTGTTATGATGGAAAGATGGCGTTTATTTACCCACACCGACTGCAGCCTGCTCCTATAGTTTTCCTCCTTCCTGCCTTTCTTTAAAAGACGGATGCAGAAAATGTCGATGCTTCCCCCCTCCGCTCCCCCACCTTTTTTTTTTTTGTCTTCCTCTCTTCTTCCCTATTTTGGTTAGCACACACCAGCTCAATGTGCCTGGCATGAAGCCATTCTACACATCTCTGCTCTGAGTGTTTTTAGCACCGGGGTGCCACTCTGCATCCCTGCGTCCGTCCAACACTTAAAACTGGCTGAGGTCCAGTTCCAGCATTGAGAAATTTAACAAATAAGAAGCTTCCTCCTGCAGAGGTTCGTGTTTTCTCCCCAAAAATAATAATAATAGTAAGGGGGGCGGGGGGGGTGAAAGAAGAAGAAGAAAATACTGGACAGGGGTCACTGCACAGGAGTCTGTCCTCCGTGGTGAGGAGGGGTGTCCCCGTACATGTCCTCCCCTCCTGATATCTGTCCCCCAGCGGGGGTCATCCTCTTCTCCTTCTGCCGCCGGTTACAGAACCAGACCCTCACCACCTCCTTCTCCAGCTGCAGGCTGTCCGCCAGGGAGTTGATCTCCGCCGCTCCCGGCTTGGGGCATTTCAGAAAATGGCTCTCCAGAGCGCCCTTGACGCCCACCTCGATGGAGGTCCGCTTTTTCCTTTTCCTCCCCTGCGCCGCGATCTTATCTAGGCTGGTGGGACTCCCCGACGTGGAGTCCGCCTCCTCCAGCCACTTGTTCAGCAGCGGCTTGAGTTTGCACATGTTCTTGAAGCTGAGCTGCAGCGCCTCGAACCTGCAGATGGTGGTCTGAGAGAACACGTTCCCGTAGAGCGTCCCCAGGGCCAGCCCCACGTCCGCCTGCGTGAAGCCCAGCTTGATCCGCCGCTGCTTGAACTGCTTAGCGAACTGCTCCAGCTCATCCGAGGTCGGCGTGTCCTCGTCCGACTGGTCCTGGTGGCCCCCGTGCTGCTGGTGCTGGTGGTGGTGGGCCCCGGGGCCGCCCCCGTGCTCACTGAGGTGCGGGCTGTGGCTGTGGTGGTCCTCGTCCCGCAGAGGGTGGTGGTGCATCCCCCCCTGCTCACCCCCTGGCATCAGAGCGAAGCCGGACTGGGAGTACACCAGACTCTGTCCCTCAGATGTCGCCATGCCGGTGATGTGCGTCGTGGCCGTGCTGGTTCGCCATGCTCTGGCGTCGTGATGCGCCTGCTGGTGCGCTAGGTGAGGGTGTCGCTGTTGCTGCTGCTGCTGCTGCTGCTGCTGCAGGCTGCTGGAGTTCTGCAGCTCCTCTCGGTCACTGTCATGCAGTATGGGCTTCACGTCCTGCTCTCGGAGGGGACTGGACGGCCACGGCGCCCCGCTGTCACCGTGAGAGAGCGCCGTTATCCACTGGTGCGCGTGGCTGAGCGGATGCCCACCGCCCGGTAGCGTGCCGTAGTCGTTCTGGAGCAGGGTGTGCGCGTCCCTGTACGCTGCCGCCTGCTGCATGCTCCCGGACTCCGAGTGCGGCGGCGGCGGCGGCGGCGCGCTGCTGGGGGTGCTGAGGACGCTGTAGTGGTTGGACGCTGCGGTCGCCATAAACTCTCTCGGAGCCAGAGTGATAGCCGGAGTTAAAGAGGGAGGCTGCCTCTGACAGGAACTCTCTTTGCGCCACGGGGCAGCTATAGGCGTCTCTCTCCAGCATCTCCCGGGCGCTGTGCCAAGGGGACGCAGAGGCGCGCACCTGTGGTCCGCCTCGCTCCGCTCTTTATTGGCCGAGAACGCCTGACAGATGTGGTTACCCCTGACAGCACCCCGCTCATTGGTCACGGGAGATTGTGCTGAAACCCCAATCAGTCTGGCCAACAATGCGAGCAGTCCTGCAGCATGTTGGTGAACAAAGTGGAAGGAGAGATGTGGCAGCTGAGTTCAAACACGGAAAATACAGAACATGTTCAGACTTAAGAGAGAAAAAAAAAAAAACGAAAAAAAAAAAAACTACCCTAAAACGTCTTGTCACAGTTAATGTCTCTTGATCTGGGTTAGTGGGTCACGTTTATTGGTTTCATGCGTAAAAATGACGCGTAAAAGTTGTAAACCTTCCAGTTATGCACTTTTGTGTTCAAAACCAAAACAGGAAGGGAGTGGAAACCAAAATTCTTCTTAGATGTATTGCAGAGATCATTTGGAGGAACTCCCAGCTGCCTCTCTGCCCTCAGGACGCCGTCCAAGGAGAGCGAGAGAGAGAGAGAGATTGTGTGTGTGAGGGACCGCGTGCTTCCAGCTTCTGCCCCGTTGCCATGGCGAACGCGGTGAATGGAACAACGACGCCCACGTCACAGCTGCAATTCGCAGCTTCTTTTGCGCCCTTCGCCCGGCCCGTCGGGGACAAATAATCCAGGGGAGGGGGCGAGCAGAGAGGGCAGCTGAGGGGCCAAACAGAGAGGAGGCTGCAAGAATGGATCCCTCAGTGCGCCGTGCCCCCTTCCACCTGCTTGTTGGGTAAACTTTGGAGATGGATGCGCCCACAGTAGCACAAGGAGAAGGGAGGGGAAAGGGGGGGAGTTGCTCTCCTCCCAAAAAACTCTGAGCAGCAAAGAGGGGCCTGAATTGTTAAGACCGAGCAAATGAACTAAATACCCCAGATCTTTTTGAAATTAGTGAAGCATGTGTTCCGGGAAACTGATTTATTCTGCATGTTCTTAGTTTAGTATAAGAATTAATTTGTAGAAGTAGCATTCTGTGCTGCACTGTCGATTTTAGAAGGGGAAAAAAACAACAACTTAATTTTACACAAAAATGGACTTTTCTACTTCCCTCATTTATCATAATGCAATGCTTTCCTTAAAGTTGGAGTGACATATTTTTAACCTCTTCTCATCAAATGACGGTGGTGATGTGATGTATTCTTGTCAGACAAAGAGTCAGTTTAATCACATTTTTCTTTCAAACATAGTGAAAATGTAACCATAATAAAAAAAATAAAAAAATAAAAAATAAACAAAGATTGGGGACAAAATTCTTCCAGATCAGCAATGCCAGGTTTGCGAGTAAATCTGACAAATCACTATGCAAAGTAGAACACAAACTTAACATCCCTACTGTGAAACATGGTGGTGGCACCGTTGTGTTGGGGGAATACTTTTCTTCAGAAGGAGCAGAAACCGGCTAGATTTGATGGAAAGATGGCGCCACAAAATCTGTGAAAGCCTTCAGATTGGTGCAAAATAAAACTTTTTCAAACAACAGCGTGTCCCACCTGAGTCTCCGTAGCTCTCCAGCCTTGATTTTATTAAAGGGTAGCTGGACTGAATAAAGTTGCACTGTACAACTTGCAGATTTTTATTTTTTAAAATAATTCGAAAACCATTTGTCCTTTTCGTTCCACTTCGCAGTAATGCACTCATTTCTGTTGGCTTATCACATGAAGTAAAATACATTGAAATTTGAGATGACAGAATGTATATCAGTTTAAGCTACGTGAATATTTTTACAAGGTATGCTGTATGTTCCAGGCAAGATCTTAGATCCAGAGCATTTCCTGTTCGCAAGACAGCATTTGGCAACACAGGCCTCGGTTGGTCAGAGCAGCCATATAAATGTTGAAGAAATGCTATTGTAGCCTTTCTTGTTGAATTTTAGTGTGGCAAGACATTTGTTTGAGTTTGAATCCTGACCTGAGGTCTTCCTGCAGGGCATTTCCATATTCTTATTGCATTGCATCTCTTCAGCTCCCTCCTATCGTCCAAAAACACAATTGTTCCCTCTGGTCCCTCCAAATGGCTCTGGACTGGAAATCTGTCCAGGCTGTGACTCGCGATTATAGATGATGGAAGGATAGATGTAAACAATTGAACACAAACAACAAGATTCACCTCAGTGTATGTCCAATCCGGTCGATGAGGAGAATTGTGGCACATTACTTCTAGTTTTTGAAACTCATTCATGGAGTTTCCTGTTAAATAAGAGCAACACATTGTTATACCAGCCATGTGTAATGAGTGTGTTTCAGATTTTAAATGATCTATCTTAAAAGAAGAAGAAGAAGAAAAAAAAAACACTCCACCAAGCTGCAGCAGAAGTATTGAAAATGATTGAAAGATTGAAATATCTCCAGTCTGCCAAGAGCAAGTAGCCATTAAGTTACAGTTTGGGGTATTCTACAGTTTATAATTTGTCCAAAGCTTTGATAAATAATATGTACTGATAAACAGCTGAAGCCAATGACACGTTCTATATTAAAATAATCTTGAATCATGTCTTCTTCATTTGATTTATTCCCCCATATTCACTATTAATAACATCAATATGTACACAATGTTGTACATTTTGAAGAATTCAAAAGGTTCACATTCTCTCTTCTACATATATGGAGCTTACATCATTCTATATTAATTCAGCTAAAGATGTTTCTGCTGGACATTTCATTATTACTGGCAGGTTTGATTTTGCTGCATCCCGTCTGTAAAATTAGTTGAGTGATATTAAAAAAAATTACAAAAAATAAAAAAATAAAAATCTTATTCTGCTGAGTCTCCCTGATATCCACCCATAGCCCCCAGGGTGTGTCTAGACCTACTTGCAACTACTTTTAGGGATATGTGATTTTATTGGCTCAATGTGGGGCAAAGACAGCAAAAAAAAAAAAAAAAAAAAAAAACTTCAAGAGCCCAACAGATACACATCTGCAGTCAGATTATTGGGAAAAATAGCACATTGTGAGAGAACACTATAACCCTTTACATTTGTGTCACATTGCAACAACAAATTTCACTGCATGTTATTAGAATTTTATATGATGGACCTACACAATGGATAGTGCAATTGTGAAACTGAAGGAAAATGATAAGTGTCCTTTTAAATTAACTCAAGAAATACAATCTAGAGTCTTTGACGCATTTTTGCTCATACCCCTTTTACTCTGATACCCCTGGTTAAAATCCATTGCAAGAATTTGCTTTCAAAGGTCATCAAGGAAGTACAAGGCAGTGTATTTACAATTTCATCAGTATGAATACAGCTGTTTATGAAGGTCTCAGATGTGACATAAAGAACCTAAACTTTTAGTAAAGATAGAGCATTAATCTTCTTAATTAAATATCAATCTGTACATCCTACTGCCTTTGTTATTAGTGTGTAATTCTCAGGAGGAGTTGCAGAGATCCAAAACTCAGGTGGAGAATTTGTCGACATGACAACTCTTAGTCATGTTCTTCCACAAATTTAACCTTTTGGACAATTTAGTGGAATAAGGTGCAAAATGTAGCCATTTGACCTTCTTAAAATGCATGTCAAACATTATGCATTTTAAAAAATTAACACTCCCCATCATCTTGAAGACAGCATTATAATGATTAAGCACAGTGGTGGCAGATTTATGCTGGAGCTAACAGATGGATGGAGCAAAATACAATTGAAAACCTGATATTGAGCACAATAAACTGAAGCAAGAAGTTCACATTCCAGCTGGAGAGTCAGGAAAACAGTCAGATCCTCAACAGAATGGTTTGGATAAGAAAATATAAATGTTAGAATGGCCCAGTCAAAGTCTGAACCTAAATCACATTGAAAACTGCTGTTCACAGACACTCTCCATTAAATCTAGCAAGTAGCAAGCAATGGCTACTTGCTACTTGCTTGAGGTTGAGTTCCTTTACCAAGAACAAAGGGAAAAGATTTAAGTCTCTACAACTGAGAAGCTTGGAGAGTCACAGCCGAAAAAAACTTACTGCATGAAGCGGAGCAGAAGCTGGTACAAAGTACCAATGAGAGCTGCTTGGATGTGCACGCAACAGTATACAGCTTGTGCTTTCTAAAAGTTTAGAAAACCATCCATCATCATTTTCACGATCACACCCTACTGTGTGTTGATGTATCACATAAAAGCCCAATAAAATACACCAGAGTTAATGGCTGTAGCCTGAAGATGTGTAAAAAAATAAAAGTTCAAGGACTATAAATACTTTTGCAAGGGGCTGTATAATGATGGGTTAATTAGCAAACACTGTGAATGAACAAGCTGGGCACGCATTGGCTTAAACTGACGTAAATTTACTGGGATCGAAAGAACAGCAGCTTATGATCGGGGGCACAATTCAGAGAATTACTAAATGTGTCACCAGGGGTTTTGGCAAAGCCGTGTGTTGAGACAGGCAAAACATATTACTCTAATAGACTAATATGCAAACTACTGGCTGCCCAATTACAGAACTTAATAATGCATAAATGATGCGAGGCCTGTTCTTACAAGTCGAAGGGGTCGCTGTTAATTCAGTCAAAGGCTGCTGGGTATGGCTGCTAACCGACTCAGCAGGTTCGCGCACATGCTGCCTCGGTTTGCCTGCATGTGTTCAAGAGTGAGGGTTAATGATGAAGATTCTGAGCGTTAAATTAACAGTAATTATGTGGCCCCGTAGCTGTAAAGATTCAATTTGTTTCCAAACCTAATGGGTCTAAGTGTCCCAATGTGCAAGGCTAAACTCCGTATGAGATATTTATGATTTAAAAAGCACATAGTATCAGGGAAGCATCCACGGATGGGCGCATCTGTGTGTTTAGGGGGAAATAAAGGTGGTTGAAAGAATTGAGAGTGATGTCGGAATGTGAATTGCACAGAATCTAAATTAATCCAGATGTGAAAATCCGTTTTTGTTTGTTGTTCCTGTGCAAGTAGTGCCACCTGTTCGTTTTTGCCACTTTGAGGGGAAAAAAAAGAAAAGAAAAAAAGCATGATTCAAGTGTGAGATGAAGCAATTTCTCTGAGTGAAACAGCAATTTATCCGGACCAATATGCGACCCTCTCATGTCCCTCCCCCTGTGGGAACCCTAACACCAGGGGTAACTGGTGCAGGAGGGAGAGGGAGTCGGGGGGGGGCTTCTTTATGCTGCCGGACACAGGGAGATAATGGCCATTCCTCCACAGCTGGCCCTCACAATCAAAGGAAGAGGGAGCTTGGAGGATTCCAGCTTTAACCAGGCCTTTGTCTGGGCTAATTACATCTGAATGCGAGACCCCAAGAACCCTCCTCCCTCCCGGAGCAAAACCTGCACAGAATACCCCAAACAACCCTTCAGCGAGAAGGCAGAGTGCACAGACACGGGGCGCACATGCACAGAAATATAGAAAACCTGCAGACTAATTCACCATCCTTATATATTAACTGGCGTACACACACA
>NW_006800061.1:390595-400517 GCF_000485575.1 Poecilia formosa | reverse complement strand
GTTCTTAAATTTATTTAAATCTAATCTCATGGGGGAGAAAACAAACACACACACACACCCCCCCACACACACACACACACACACAGACTCTGAACTCGTTCATTACCCAGAAACACATCCCCATCCCCAGTAGGCTCTCATCAAAGTGCTGTGCCTCGCTCGCACACACTCACTTGTGGCACTTGGCATTAGATCAGATCTCAGTTTGCTGCTCTCAGAAGAGATAAGGAGGTCTTAGAGGACTTAGGTTGAATAGAAAACACAGTGAAGAGCCTTTCCCTCATGCACCCCCATAATCCCAATCTATACCCTCCCTCTGGAGCCCCACCAAGTCCCCGCTCCACCTGCCCCCAACCTCCAGTGCTCTACTCCATCTGTGCTCTGAACTATTCAACTTATAAAACTGATCAGTGATATTTGGTCTCAGAAAGAATCTTAGAGTCGGCTCAAAACAGTTGTTAACCTGTAAAAGTAATGCACAACTTTCAAAATGCACATCAGATATTAGTTGCAGTTCTTGCAGGAATGCGTTCATCCTCTGGTGGTTTCCCAAATGCAAACTGTGTTTTAAGCAATCTGTAATCAGAGGATAATAATTCAGTCCAGGTTGGACACAGCATCATGTTTTGTTTTGTGTGTGTCAAACTCTTACTCATGTCCATCATTAATTTCAAACTGATTTAAAAAAATGTTTGGTGTGGAATAGTTTAAGTCTGAGTCTAGATATGTATTGTTTTATTATTTTTAACTAGTTAAATATTGTCCAGATTTGTTTAAAGTAAAGATAAAAAAACTCAATAACCATTAAGTTAATGCCAATTAGAAACTCTGATTCAAAAACAAACTTCAGCCAATATTTTTGTAATCCTCAAAATATGCACAAAACAAGAGTGAAGGTGCTGGTAATACAGAAAACTTGTTTGAGGTGTACTTGGCAGATAATTGCTTGATGCACCGTGACACTGGGCAATGGTACCTAGAAGTATCTTTATATACTAATATTTTTGAAAATTTGTTTTAAGTTTGTTTGTCTCTAACTGCTTTTTCAATAGAAGGGACAAGTTTTACAATGTCAAATCACTGTGAGGGTGAAAAGGACAAGAGTCCCATCGTGATGAATTGCAATTTTATTTATTTTTTTTCTGGATGATGATAAATGTCTCTCAGTCGTCAAGAACTCTACTTCAAATTTGAGAGCAGAAGCAGAGAACCTCTACGCAGCAGCATTGTCGAGGCCCATTAAATCCATGGTAAAGTGTGGTGATGACTTTTCAAACTCTAACTTCTAGTTTGACTAAATATGTGACCCTAAAGAGTTGCCAGATAAATTGTAGAAGTGTTTTACTTTAAATATATCCAGCAAATCTGAATAGAAAATCCCCCCACCACCCCAAAAAACAACTTCAGAAAGAAGGTAGAGTATACATAAAACAGTAAATACATTCAAGATCTTTAGCAAAAACTTTAGGAGGAATTTTAATAGCAACTTTTAAATCTGAAGTTACATAAACTGTATTTTGGATTAGCAGTCATCTTGTCCACTCAGGTTAGATTTGTTGAGACAGAATGAACACTTTAAAAATATAAATTTTTAAGCTCCACATCTACTACAAGCTATGCTGCAACAGGCGATGAAGCTATAGCTCCCCCTTGTGGTGACTGAAGGACATAGCAGCACACAAGTGTGTAGCGGAAGGCCTAAACTCTGGAGGAGTTGCAGAGATCTAAAGCTCAGGTGGGAGAATCTATTAACATAACAGCGATTAGTTGTTACATCTTTTATTTTAAAGTTGTGAGAAGGAAGCCACTGGACAAGCTGGTTAGAGTCGACGTTAAGACTGGAGGAGATGGATGGAGGAAGAGTTTCAGCTTAGAGGAGGGCAATAATTCTAAACACACATGAAGAACTACAGAGAGATGGTTTGGATCAAAGCATATCTATTTGTTTGGATGGTGCAGTCAAAGTCAAAACCTCCAGATGAGCTTGAGCGGTTTTGGCAAGATGAAAATAAATTTCCCAAAACAATCTTTAGTGCCATAAGGTACACACACATATACACCAAAAGCCTTGCAGGTGCAATTGCAGCAAGAAGTGGTTCAACAACCAACCATTTTGAGGCACATTTTGAAGACTTTTCTGAATGTGTTAGTGTCACGATTTCCCTGTTTCCTCTGCTCACTATCCCTCCCTTATATGTTAGTTAATTCATTGCTCTCACCTGCTGTCTTGCGCCTGCTGGCTGCTGATTGCTGATTGTTTTCACCTGCTGCTGCTGCCTTTATAAACTCCTGAGCCACACTCAAGGTAAGATGGTTTGCCATCAATTCTTGTCACAGTCCGCTGAGGTCTCCATAAATGTATTCACGACTATTGCCTTTGCCTTCCTCTTGCCTGCTCTGTGAGATTACCTGCCTCTGGTTATGAACCTAGTCTCATGTACATGGACTCTGATTACTGCCCCACTGATATTTGGATCTGTTGCTGACCTTTACCAGGGATCTTCTGCTGCAGGCCTTGAGGGTCAGTGTCCAGCAACTTATGTATCCCTAGTCCAGCACACCTGAATCAAATAGCTGAACCACATAGTGTTGAGTCAATTCCTCCAGCGTCTTGATTCATTATTAGAATCAGGAGTGTTGAAGCAGACGCATGTATAAAAGTTGCAGGACACAATCCTCAGTGCCTGGAATTGAAGATCCAGACACTGAGTACTGAGCTCAAGGTCTGAGTCTTGAGCGGTTTCCAGGGAAACCACTTCTCCTGATTATGCAGTTCCTCCTGTTCACTCTGTCCTCTCTCACTGGTCTGGTCACTGGCCCCCCAGAAACCAAAGGCCCAGTTGCTGATCAACTTGCACATTTTCTTTTACAAATAATACATTAAAAAAACTCTTAATATTTACAAGCTTGTTTCTTGCACTCTGTCCAAAATGTACCATGCTTAGTACAGTTTGATCAACTGGATAGCATCCTTTCTTGCTTTTGCTGTTGTATTTGCACAGTATGAGTCACCATTCTTTCAATAAAGATTTAATTGCTGCCAGTGTTCAAAGGAAGACAGACATGTTTTGCAGAACATGTCTGTTTTACTGACTTTATGATTAAACTCAATGACATAAAAATGGAGCTGATTGTGAATTATGAAAGCAGTTACCTTGTCTTCCACATTACCCAGTTGTAGTTCACTATAAATGCAGGCCAGGTTGCAGGGGAAAGAACAGTTCAAGTATTTAACACATTAAGGCTGATTGCTGACTGTCAGATTGTGCTTGCAAGTTGAATCTTCAGAGCCGGTTGTGTAAACAATCAGAGGTTTCATACATAAAAGCCGTTAACACGTCACTATCATCAGTTACAAGTGGTTGTAGATCCGCAGAAGGTGATATCCGCGAGTTTTAAGCTCAGAAGCTGTGATGTGATCCAGAGCAACGAATAAGCCAATCTCTTCTCTGTCGTGTATGAACTGTGCGTGGGGGTTGTGTGGAGAAAAACGGGAGTATACAGTACTTCACTTACCCTGGACGCATTTCACATTTTGTGTTGTTGGTGAGTGACAGCGTGAGGGTTAGGAGGTCTCAATGGTGCTCAGTTTAGCATTGATTTATTCTCTTTCTCCAATTTATTTCCCCTTCGCCTGATCTGCCTCTGGGAGGACGAATGGAGGAGAAACGCCAAGCAGAGTAACTATCCCTCCCTCTCTTCCCCCTACACACACACACACACACACACACGCGCGCGCGCGCACACGCACACACGCATGCATACACACATTGTCAGTGTTTCCACAAGCAGGAATGCTCTTAAATCCATTTTTCTTCGTGCATACAGTTTTAAAACCGTCTCAAACTGAGGTCTCCATTTCGCCGATCATTGTGTAGAACTGTAAATTCGCCACTCTTCCCCAGTCCCAGGGCACCAAGGCTCCTATAAGACTTCCCATGTTGTCCCGTATAACTGTCTTCAGAGAACCCATAAAGATATAAAGGGTCGCTCACACCTCCAGCTGAGTGGTCATAACTCACTGTTGGGTATTTTTACAATGACACTGCTGTCGGGAAAGCCGCGATTCATCTTGTCCTCTGTTTTACAATGTCCTACATGAGCTGCAGATGTAGGAGAAGCATGAGTGGAGTCATATTTTACCATCTACTCATTGGCGGGTGATTCTTTAGGTGTTTAGAAGAAGGTTCTGCTTCCTTTCTGTGGGCTTTGATAATGACTGTCATCTTTTCACGTTCAAGCTGAATAAAAAAAAAATAAATAAATAAATAAATAAAAACATCACACCAGGAAAGTGGGTGTGGGGAAAGGGGGCAGGTAGGTCGTTAAACCCACTTGAAAGCTCGACGCCCTGATCGATTGTCTCGAGCCAAGCAAGGATTAAAATCCGGCTAAGTCTGTACTAATCAATACTGATGGCTAACCCTGGGGTTAAAACAGGCGCAAATCCTCATTCATGCCCATACACAAGCCCGCGCCGCGGCATACAGTACAGATAAAACCGAAGCTATCCATGCAAATGGAAAGACAATTGGTTACTGTAAAAGTGCGATCAATGTGAATGAGCGCTTTATTGGGCAGCGACATACGTGGTTGTATCCATGTGGAGTGACACTCAGTCTGGTTAGATGGTAATAAGGAGGATTGAGTGAAGCTCTCGTGAAAGAGTTTGAGGAGCGAGGCCGGAGAGAAAACTCATATTTGCTGCCGGGTTGGCATCTCGGCAAACAGCCAGGCGGTAATAGAAGCAAGAGCGGCATATAGACAAAGAGCTCACATGCCTGATTGACTGTTTCACACCCTAATAGAAGGTGAACATCACAGATTTGATCAATCTTCTTTATCAGTAACCGGCCTCCTTATCAGGAACCAATATGGATCAGAGTATCTACAGGAAGACAAATCTGCTGCACATCTAAATTCCATCAGTGTTTTATTTTTTCTTCCAGTGCCACAATGCATATGTTTTTTTTGTTTGTTTTCTTTTTGGTTTTTTTTGCCTGATGCGTTTTCTTAAATTATAAGATTTTGGTTAAATGGAATTATGCAAATATCGGACACTCAAAATCTCCAGTCGCAAAAAGCCTTGACTTTTGGAGCACATAGATGATTTTTTACAAAGTATCGCTTTTAAAATCCATGTCTAACATTTTGGCACAACTTCCTACAGTGGTAAAATCTATTCGCATCTAAACTTGACATGTGTTCAACATGAAAAAAAAAAAAGACAAAAGAAGAATGTTTACATGTCTTCATATCTTTTATTTGCATATGGGGAAAAACAAATCTCACAACTAATTTGCTTATCGCACGAGAAAATAAAGACCTTTGTATTTGATGTCATCTTTCACCCCCAAAAAATAAACAGATTATCCAGATAAAACAGAAGAGCACAAATTTATGAATTTGAAACATAATATTAGAAGCCATGCCCCACAAAGAAGGACACTTGTATGAATTAGTGAGCATCTACAAAGCAAGCCGTTGTACATATACAAACCTCCATGTAGCTTCTAAATGAAATCAACTGCACACAATTTGGCCATGAGAAGAATCATCTATACCTCTGCATGTAGCCACCGCGATATATGACTGAATATATTCTCACATATTAAGGTCGATGACATTTAACTGAGCGCTGAGAACTGATATCAAGACTTCTCCTGATATTATATGCATATTAAAACACATCATTTTTACACACAGAATTAGAAAATACAACTTCATCTACATGGCCCTGCTTTTACTCAACGGGAACTTTATTTAAGATGTTTTAGTAGCATATGGACTGTAATGTTACCCAGCTCATTTGGTCTTATTGCTCTATTTAAATAACATGCTTCATACACAGAGGGAACCTGTCAGTATTTGCAATAAAAAAAAAGACAGGAGACAAATAAAACCGACCATTAGAGTAAATGTAATTAAAACGATGAAATACTTTTGAATTTAACATTTTTTTTAAGAGTTTGGTCTCATTTGTATTTCTGTCTTCGCCACCTCCTCTGTGTTTATTTGTGTCCGATTTGGTCTGACCACATTTCATTCAGTTCCTGTATTCACTAATGCAGGAACGGTCTTGCATTTGGGTCTGTTTCTTTGTGTTCACTTTCCGTCTCTACTGCATTGGTTTGTTCTTTATGCTCGTTTCTTATTGTTCTGCTGCTTGTGTTTTGTTGTTTCTATAAGACTCAGCTCAGCTCCCAGTATTAATTATTTATTTTCCCCTCAGTCCACCTGTTTCCAGCTGCAAACATCATCCCCTTCTCTACAATCACACTCTTCTGCATTTAAACCTCTCGGTTTCTACCATTCGGTACCGGATCTTATTGTGGTAATGCCCGATATCATGTTTCTCTGCTCGTGTTCTTATTCTCCCTCATGCTGCTTACAGTGTGAGCTAATAGTGGAATGATAACAAAGGAGTAAAACAATAAAAAAAATGAGATTGACGACACAAACAGTCGTACATACGAAGCAAAGGGATTAAAACTACAATCAAATATAAAATAATACAACTGCTCTCTTTGCCAACTCCCCATGCAGGCTTTTTGTCATGGGTCAGCTCTGCTGTAGATCAAAGCCTTTCTTAGTCAAATGTGAGGGCATGCTTCCAATAGCTGCAGCTTTGAAGAGCACCGTGAAGGACAGCGAAATGATGACCCCAAGCAGCAAAACTCAAACAAAACCGCAAAACCAGAGGAGAGTGGAGGTTGTTCAAAGGCCAAGTTAAAGAATCAGTTTCATGAATATGCCGTAGAAAGGCATTATCAAAGCTAAATTACCCAAAAACCACAACACCGGGCATCCAAGTTCTCCACAATAACAGAGTGTGAAGTCAGATTGAAGGCGAAGTTGTCAAGTTTTTTTTTGTACTTTGCAGTACAAAAGAAATACTTATATGAGGTTTTTTCCAGTTTCATAAATAAGCATCCGCTGTAAATGTTGCATATTTTCAACACATTTCACAGAAAACCTTACCGTCACACATCTTTGTTTCTTGCTTCAGACTATTCCATCTAAATGTGACGCATAAAAGCAAAAACCTGACAGCGCTGTGCCAAGCACTTAAAGCCAGAGCAGCTCTCCCTCCCCCCAACACCCATCCCTCCATCCCACCCAACCAAATATCACACATTTGTGTTTCACCAAGCACAATTGACCACCTGTTGGTAAATTTTTATAACTCTCGTGCACATGTGGCGAGCATTGTTTTCCCAAAATACTGAGGTGTGATTAGTTGGCCTCTCCGACTAATTACAGGAGCAAACAATAAAGTTACCAAACTGGCCCATTAAAATCCATAGTTGAAGGGAGAGGAGGGAAAAACAGGAAAATAAATCAGGAAATCACATGAAGTAAAAGGAACTGAGATGTATTTAAAAAGTTGTTAGATACAGCCTTTGTCAATACAATTTGACGCTGCAAATATATATTTATGAGCGATAGGAATCTGAAAGTAATAGACATGATCAAGAATGATTGTGTGTGTCCTCTTAATGTTAACAAGTAAGGCAATTTTTCTATATGTCATTGATGTTGTGCTCTTTAGTTTTCCGCTTCAAGTGAAGTTAGTGGTTTTATTATGCAGAAAAGCAAAAAAGAAAGGTACATTTTAGGTTGAGACGCATAACAGGTATTTTAAAACATGATTATTTATGACATTTTTCTAGGACGATATAACCTTTCTGTCCTGTATTTTTCAGAAGATCCCTAGTTGTCCATTGATGCATTTCTCTTTTATTGCCCATATCCTCCCTTACTGCTTCAACCCGAGTGGGGTAGGAGCAAGAAAGGCCTGTTCAGTTCACTCCATCTTATATAATGCCACCTCAGCCAGTCTTTCAAGAAAAATATAACTCATTTTCAAGAAACGAATCCAAAGCAACGTTTCTGTTTGTCCTCAGCTTATTATCCTGTTTTTAAAAAATCACTTAAAATCCCAGTGCAAACATGTCTTTGTGCACATTTACACAGCTAATATTTAGGTTTCAATCACAGCCTGGCACAAAAAAAAAGTAAATCATGATTACATTTATAGGTTTCCTACAGAAGCCCGGCCATGGCATTCCAGAATGAAACCGAAATGGATGGCAGAGAGACCTCTGGGAGCTATAAAGTGTGCTCTCATGGTGGTAATCAAACCAATCCCCGCATTGTTCTCATACTTATTTTTTCTGTCCCGGACACAAAATTACAAACCATCACCTCTAATTCCAATTAGTGTTTCTCTGATGTATTTGCATATATTTTATCTGTGATAATAAGTTCTCTTGGTATCAAACCACCAAAGAAATAGTCCCCCAGCATTTCCAGTCTCTAGTTACCATGGCCTACGGATGTGCTCGGGTTTAGCAGAGGGTCACTCAGCAAGTGGAATTTGTGCGACTCTTAATGAACAAAATCCTGTTCAGCTAAAACGCAAAGCAATATGTGCAAAATGGAAACGCTCTGTATCTGAATTAGATTTCGAGGTCGCATGCATATGGAGACAACGAGTCATACGCCGTTTGCGTTATTTGAGAGGCAGACGCCAAAAAACCGAAGGAATCACTGTAAAATCTTGCTTTTGTGCACGCACGCAGCTTTACACACTCGTTTCTCCTCCATGCATATCAAATGTGTTTCAGCAATTGAAAAGTAAAAAAAAAAATCCAGGGTGAAGGAAACACAGAGGAGCCACTCTTGGAGGCAACCTCGCCAATTAATTTGCTGCTCAGATCTCAAAGCCTCACTGGAGAGGTGCTAGGCTACATACCACCGGGCTAATTTGTGCAGCAAGTCTGTATTAAATATATGCATGAGTCTAATTCGGTTAGAGTTGTATCCCTGTAGCTGTGTGGTGAGCTTGGCACTGGCTCCCATTAGCAATGTTTCTGCCTCTAGTGGAAATCAACACAAGTCATGGTCGATGCCGAGCTTTTTTGCATAAAGCAAACAAAATTAAATTTGCTACTCTGAATCAAAGTGCCAAATGTGGGACTCACTCTGTATTTGTGTCTGTGTCTCTTGCTAGCTCTCTGAGGGATAAATTACTCCAAAATAAAAAATAAAAAAAATTTAAAAAAGGGAGCAAAACCCGGAAAAGTGGAAAAGAGAGGTTTTGGTCCGGTGGGATTCCCATTCCCAATCAATTGCTGCTTGCTTTTGCTTACTGAGATGTTGGCTCATATTCTTTCAGCATGTGGTAAGAGCTGTTCTGATTTTATCTACTTTTTCCTGCATGTTTCCCTCTGTGTCTGTTTGCATGATTCATGTATTTACCCTGTTAGTGAGTTTGATCTCAGTGGAAAAGTCAGACAGAACAGTTCAAAAATCTATGAGCAAAAGGAATAAACTGCGTGTGCCCAAGCAGCTCTGTTATTTACACAGCATGTGATCAAAACCTTATGGGAACATAATGATTTTCTTATATAATATTTATCAAACTTGAATCAGCAAATTTTACGAGAAAGCATGGACAAAAAAAAACAACAACAAAAAAAAAAACAGTTACAATACAGATCATGTAAGACCAGACCAGAAAAACTTTGTTTCACTTCACAAGACAAACGCATCCAAATCATATGAGCAAAGATTAATTATTCTGCACCAAATAATCCTATTCTGTCCAGTTTTAGTTAAAATCAGTGTGTGTTTTTACACCAACAAATGAAGCTAGAATCAAATCCAAGAACAGATGATCCACTTAAATACAAATGAAACAAATAAAGACAATCATAGCTAAAAAAAATTGTAATATGTAAATGAGTATATATTTGTCAGTAGTATATTAAAATGCGATTCAGCAATTGAGTAATACGTCAAATTAATTGTGCACATAGTCTATCATTTGGTAGGAGAAATATTGGTAACACTTTATTTGAAGTGGGTTGAATAAGACTGTCATGTCACTTTCATAAACATGACATAACACCTGTCA
>NW_006800061.1:379933-390288 GCF_000485575.1 Poecilia formosa | reverse complement strand
TGACAGGTGTTATGTCATGTTTATGAAAGTGACATGACAGTCTTATTCAACCCACTTCAAATAAAGTGTTACCGAAATATTCAAATGCAGTTGAAATTATTTATTTTTATTTCATTATTTAATGATTTCAAATATCACTGTGGCTCCTCAGATAGACTCTATCTGATTGGTTAGCCTGTATGTTCAAACTAACCATGTCAATTTGAGCAGATTCACGTTACAGATTTGTTTTTTGAATTTCTTTAAGTAAAACAAGAACATTTTTATTTCATATTTATATATATACAACAATGTGAAACTAAAACATATTAACGGCGGGAGGTATGAAACATCAACCACTGAATTACTCAACAAACTTAAAGTTTAGTTACTAGATCAAATATAGATAATTTAAAAGCTGAGATTTCTCACTCACTTACAATTAAATTTAAAATATCTCCCAATTTCAATCTGTGATTAACATTGGTTTTCCAACTTCCAATGAATGTTAACTTCTATCCAAAAAGAAGATTATTTGTGTAGAAAATGCCATTTTAGCTGTTAGTTTTAGATGTAATTCAGTGAGGACAATGCTAAAACAGACAGACAGAATGTTGTCAGAAAAAAAAAACAGAATTTAGTGACTGATTTCTGGTGACTGTCTTAGGTAATGATTGGCTAGCTCTCCCATGCAGATAATTGTGGACATCCTCAATGCTCAGACTGTATGTCCTACACGCTATGATCTTTGCTCCAATAATATTAACCAAGCTTACTTTAAAAAAAATAAATAAATAAAAAATAAAATTGCCTTCTGGTCATGCAAATATAGTTTTTGAGATCCGATGATAAAAAAAAATAAAATAAAATCCTACAAAGAAATTGTAAAAGCTGGAGGTATAACTTTGTTTTTGTACATTAATTTGTGCTGTTTCGTCAGATTCGGGCGCATTCATGTATGCATGAGCAGCAAAAACAGAGCCTCAGAGTCTGAACTAGCATTCGTGAGAGAGCAAGGTAGATAAAACGGGAGCTCCTTGCAACACACAGCATAGCCTGTCATTAAAAAGCGGGGGAAAAAATGGCTGCTTGGCTGTTCCTATTGAACTTGACCTGCGGGCTGGATCAATGTATGTGTGTGTGTGTTTATGGGTGGAAAAGACAATCCTGGTGTGTTTGCGAGTGTGTGTGCGCGGATGCGTGATTCACGAACATGAGTGCGCACGGCCTGATCAATGTGTCTCAGTGTGCCACAGAATGAGAGAGCACACTGATTACCCAGGGGTGGCGCGAAGGAGAAAGAGGAGGGGGAGGAAGAGGAGGGAGGGCGGGTTTTGAAGGGATAGAGGGGTGAGAGGATGGAGGATGATGATACAGAGGGGAGGTGGTGTGTGTAGCTGTGTGTGTGTGGTGAGGACGGAGCACAGACCAGGATCAGCAGAGATGCTCGGCTCATTTCATTTTCATTTTCCCTTCATTTCACAGAGAGGCGAGCCGTGTGTCGGGGCATTCCACCCGGACCGGGTGCCAAAATTTGGATCTAGAGCCAGATGGCGCAGATCAGTCGGGATATGGCAACACAATCTGAATGCAATAGGTTTGGTGTGGAGGGTTCAGTGATCCTTGTTCTTCATAAACCCCCACGTTTAATTACCCCCCCTCCCCACACACATGTATACATACACACATCCAGTGAAACACCTTCATATTCATAAACCGCAAACTGACATTACCAGAGAGGAGTGGTTCCAGTTTACAAGACGGCCATAAAACCCACCAGCCTCAAGGCCACTGACGGTATGTTTTTTATGTATATATCAAGATGGTTTCAGTCTCTCTCCTTGCCTGTGTGCCTTGTCCTGTTCCCTAAGGATTTTGTCTTTTGTGAAAGACTCGGTCCCAGTCCTCAGCACTGCGGAGGCTCCTTTCATCTCAGCAGGTGTAGTTCCCATCAGCAACGTCTCTGTTTGGAAACCAGCAGAACCAATTTCAAGTTTATCAAAATTCGAGGCTTTAGATTCGATGGCCACACCCTGGTGACCCCCGTGAATCTCTGAATGTTTGTGCTGTTTGCAGATGTTTTTCTATGGAAAGTAATCTGACAATTTATGGACTTTTTTTTTCTCTCATAGAGTTTATCTCAAATATTTGAGAGGAAACCTATTTGCAAAACTATTTGTCTGGCATTTGCAAAGCAGTCGTTACATGAATAAATATGAGGTATGAGAAAAAATACGAAGTAAAAACAAAAGTTGTTTTCCTTCGTGCACATTCTGATGTATTAATAAACATAACTGTACTGTTTATTTTGTTTGTTTAGTTACCGGCATGGTCTAATCATCCACGTTATATTCTCTAGTGTCATTTGGTGAGCTTTGTTTTGTTTGCTCATTCGGTTTAAGTTCAAATTTTGTTATGCCTGAGTTCTGTTTGTTCCTTTGACGTCTTTCATGAACTTTGCCTTCGTTGTTTTAGAAAACATGTTTTTTAAATAATTCCTGTGAAGTGTTTTTAATTTTTCTTTATAGTAAAATAATAAGACAACTTCAAAGGATTTTCTAAAGTAGAACTGAGAGCACAACTTTGAGTTTGTTACGGATTTTCTTCCATCTAATCTGAACAGGGTCAACTTTTTACATAAAGGTAAGTATCAAATTCAAAACCATTTTTGAAATCGTTCAAACTTCTGACGTTTTATTTTTCTTTCTTTTTCTTTTAACCAAGCTGTTTATATTTATTGGCTTGGTGCTCCAGACCTGACTCTTTTTCAGCACATTTGAAGTCGTAACTTGCAACTAACAATGTAGTCACATATTGTACAAAAATTAAGCCTGCGTGTATTGTATCGCTGTGTGGATTTGAAAAACAATAAAATAAAATAAAATCTCTAGTTTTTAGTCATGTGCACCCAGCTGTCTTTAAAACTCAATGAAAGCCCATAAAAGTATTATGTTCACGCCAAAATGTGTGTGAGAGGTGAAGTCTGAATTATTTGTGAAAGATTTTTGGGTTTTAATTGAAACTTTCAACAAATTTTGATTTGATAGTCCTAAATAAAATCTACTATCTCAATAAGTCACCTTAATTGCAAGAAGAATCCACTTGTGTACAATTTGTTTGTAAAAACTCTTATTTTCAACAAATGAGGACAAATTCAAGGAGCCTCACTAGGTTAATTATTTTCTCTCTTCTTGCATCAACATTAAGTAGAAAAAAAAGTCATTGTTTTTTTTTCTTCCACATGGCCTACAAAGGCCCTTTTGTGCAAACTTTTCAGTAGAGAGGTTGTCAGTGACACAGACGGTCTCCTGTTGTCTACTGCACAATTATATCCAGAGATGAGATGTGATTATCGGTTATAGAGAGAGAGAGAGTGGCAGGACCTGACAGTTTGTCTGAGAACAACTTTACACTTTTGTAAAGAGTCGCTCTGCAACTGTGCTGCCGACGTCATTTCATGGTCTCGTTTTTGTTCAAGAGCCCGTTTTAATTCTAACATTGACAAAAAAAAAAAACGGACTGTGATGTGTTCACAGAAGAGTCCAGCGAAACCCTGAAGAGATGAGTCGCATGATCACCGACTGGTCAATACTGTCACCTTTATGCTAGAATGAATTGTTGCTAATGTAGAGTTCAATTTATTTTTAAAAGAAATTGAAGTTTAGGATTTTTACCTTAGGATATCACAAACACCCCATAGTGTGGTTTTAGAGAGAGCCACACTTTGATCCCTCTAAAACCATCCGAGTAGCTTCACCCCAGTAGGAAATTAAATTGGAGAGTTGACCCAGCTTGACACAAGGCAAGCACCATTGATTTTTATTGAAACATGTGCCATCGATACTGAAATTGCTTTAGATTCACAGGGCCTCGGCCTCTGCGCGTCTTTTTCCTCACCGGACAGGAAGAGCTACATCTTATTGTCCTTGGAGGCAGCTAGTCACTTTGACTTCATGTCACAAATGCACCAGAGAAGCTTTTATAAGAAATTACAAGACATAGTTTTTCATGTATAAAAAAAGAGATCTATGTGCTGCAAGATAAAACTAAATGATTTGAAATACTCACTCAAGCCTTGAGAGTCGATGTGAATCTTTAATCTCTCGTGCTAACAGAATATATTGACTCTCTGTTCCTGGGTTTATAGGAGGCTTTTCTGTGTGAGAGTAAGATTTATTCAGCAGGAGAAAAACCGAAGGTTTCTCTGAATCGAGTTCCCAGAGAAGATGTACGTGTAAATACAGTGAAAACGGATTCAACTCGGGCAAATGCATTGGGACTTGTGAGACAGACAAAGCAAAGTGGTGGATAATTGGGAAAGGGGAGAAAAAGGACAAGTATTTTCAAAGTTTTTTGTGCATAAATTGAAAATAAATATGTTGTGCATTTGTGTTCGGTCTCCTTTTGATTCTCTCAAATAAAAACCAGTGCAGCCAACTGGCTTCAGAAGTCACAAGTTAGGGCAAACCGGTTCACTTCCTCATCATCCTGAAGCTTTTTAATCACACTTTGATTCTTTGTGCAACATGATTTGGTCGTTTAAAGTTAAAGGTCAGGAACACGTCTAAAAATAAAACAGCTCCTGCTAATTGGGGAGTCAAAGCCAAGTCTACAGCCTGCAACATTATGATGATCGCCACACTTTTCCACATAATTTTCCACCCTTTCCCGTCAAGTTCAACTGTTGCCCTTTCTTTTACTCAGGCACATACCATATCTGAGCACATTTTATTAGACCTCCAGTAATGTGTTAATCTCCACTTGAAATATTGTTTAATTTATTAAACAAAATGTTAATAGAACTTGTATCTCCTCAGGACCTTCAACTTGACCATTTTAGCCACGGTGCAAAATGCTCGGACACCACTAATACAGGCTGACTGCAGTGAAAGCGAGTTTCACGAAGAATTGACTCAGACCCAGATTTATTTATTTTTAATCAAAACCACGTCTGACCTTTTCATTTCAAATGCTGCACTACTTTGCAGAGAGAGTATCACGGTTGTGATGTGGAAAAACAAAACAAAAACTGTTGAAAGGTAATATTATTATTATACAAGATGATATTCATGGCAAGATTTAAAAAAGAAAAAGAAAAAATCAAACTATGCGACAGCAGAACAAAAATAGGCTTTGACTAGAATTTTAATTTGTAAGTTATCAGCATCAAATCTAAAAAAAAAAAAAAACAAATTAAATAAATTCAGCATGAGTCAGCAAAATCCTAATTGGTGCATCTCTAATTTCAGCCTAGCTTAAAAAAAAAAAGCAAGCTTAGTTAATGAGCTTTTTGAATTAATTTTTAGATTTATAGGAGCCTTTCGAACAAAGTACTTGCAGACACAAAGTTTGTTCTCAGCTTCCCTCCAACACACGGAGCAACACTTTGCTGACGAAAGCAGCGGTACAGAGGCTGTTTGCTGCATATTGATGCCTTGCTGAGAGCTTCCTCCTGGGCTTTACTTGATCCCTGTGTGGCCCTGATGGCATTCCATCTCAGAACGGTAAACTTGCAACTTATGTACATACACACACGCACACACACACACANTCACAGAAGAGTCCAGCGAAACCCTGAAGAGATGAGTCGCATGATCACCGACTGGTCAATACTGTCACCTTTATGCTAGAATGAATTGTTGCTAATGTAGAGTTCAATTTATTTTTAAAAGAAATTGAAGTTTAGGATTTTTACCTTAGGATATCACAAACACCCCATAGTGTGGTTTTAGAGAGAGCCACACTTTGATCCCTCTAAAACCATCCGAGTAGCTTCACCCCAGTAGGAAATTAAATTGGAGAGTTGACCCAGCTTGACACAAGGCAAGCACCATTGATTTTTATTGAAACATGTGCCATCGATACTGAAATTGCTTTAGATTCACAGGGCCTCGGCCTCTGCGCGTCTTTTTCCTCACCGGACAGGAAGAGCTACATCTTATTGTCCTTGGAGGCAGCTAGTCACTTTGACTTCATGTCACAAATGCACCAGAGACGCTTTTATAAGAAATTACAAGACATAGTTTTCATGTATAAAAAAAGAGATATATGTGCTGCAAGATAAAACTAAATGATTTGAAATACTCACTCAAGCCTTGAGAGTCGATGTGAATCTTTAATCTCTCGTGCTAACAGAATATATTGACTCTCTGTTCCTGGGTTTATAGGAGGCTTTTCTGTGTGAGAGTAAGATTTATTCAGCAGGAGAAAAACCAAAGGTTTCTCCAAATCGAGTTCCCAGAGAAGATGTACGTGTAAATACAGTGAAAACGGATTCAACTCGGGCAAATGCATTGGGACTTGTGAGACAGACAAAGCAAAGTGGTGGATAATTGGGAAAGGGGAGAAAAAGGACAAATATTTTCAAAGTTTTTTGTGCATAAATTGAAAATAAATATGTTGTGCATTTGTGTTCGGTCTCCTTTTGATTCTCTTAAATAAAAACCAGTGCAGCCAACTGGCTTCAGAAGTCACAAGTTAGGGCAAACCGATTCACTTCCGCATCATCCTGAAGCTTTTTAATCACACTTTGATTCTTTGTGCAACATGATTTGGTCGTTTAAAGTTTAAGGTCAGGAACAAGTCTAAAAATAAAACAGCTCCTGCTAATTGGGGAGTCAAAGCCAAGTCTACAGCCTGCAACATTATGATGATCGCCACACTTTTCCACATAATTTTCCACCCTTTCCCGTCAAGTTCAACTGTTGCCCTTTCTTTTACTCAGGCACATACCATATCTGAGCACATTTTATTAGACCTCCAGTAATGTGTTAATCTCCACTTGAAATATTGTTTAATTTATTAAACAAAATGTTAATAGAACTTGTATCTCCTCAGGACCTTCAACTTGACCATTTTAGCCACGGTGCAAAATGCTCGGACACCACTAATACAGGCTGACTGCAGTGAAAGCGAGTTTCACGAAGAATTGACTCAGACCCAGATTTATTTATTTTTAATCAAAACCACGTCTGACCTTTTCATTTCAAATGCTGCACTACTTTGCAGAGAGAGTATCACGGTTGTGATGTGGAAAAACAAAACAAAAACTGTTGAAAGGTAATATTATTATTATACAAGATGATATTCATGGCAAGATTTAAAAAAGAAAAAGAAAAAATCAAACTACGCGACAGCAGAACAAAAATAGGCTTTGACTAGAATTTTAATTTGTAAGTTATCAGCATCAAATCTAAAAACAAAACAAAAAAAAAAACAATTAAATTAAATAAATTCAGCATGAGTCAGCAAAATCCTAATTGGTGCATCTCTAATTTCAGCCTAGCTTAAAAAAAAAAAAAGGCAAGATTAGTTAATGAGCTTTTTGAATTAATTTTTAGATTTATAGGAGCCTTTCGAACAAAGTACTTGCAGACACAAAGTTTGTTCTCAGCTTCCCTCCAACACACGGAGCAACACTTTGCTGACGAAAGCAGCGGTACAGAGGCTGTTTGCTGCATATTGATGCCTTGCTGAGAGCTTCCTCCTGGGCTTTACTTGATCCCTGTGTGGCCCTGATGGCATTCCATCTCAGAACGGTAAACTTGCAACTTATGTACATACACACACGCACACACACACACATCTCACTGACTCTGACTTCCAAAAGCACCCTACAAGGCTTCAATTCTGGTTTGCTTTATGAGCCTGAATTTGTATTTGAGCACACAGCCTCAATTTACTGTCACCAGAAAACAAAACACACCAGTCTCTGAATGCGTGTGTGTGTGTGTGTGTGTGTGTGTGTGTGTGTGTGTGTGTGTGAGAGAGAGAGAGAGCATGCTGGATGTGTGTGAAATAGTCGTGCAGCGCCAAGCTGGGACTCTCACTCTTTTCCTCCCCAACACATGCTGATAGACACTCATATTTCCTGTGGCAACAAGCGTGAAAATGGCCTCATAAATCCAAAGAGGTTTTACAGGGACCACATCGGCGGCATAAAGGAGATGTATTATGTAAATAAAACAACACGCCATCAGTAATGCAGGCTTATAATGACTCAGTGGGAGACTTTCGGTTAAACGCAGCAACGGCTCGATTAGGTGTGTTGTAGCACAGACGCAGGCGTGTCTGCGTGCGCGAGGCGAGCCCCCCCCACGCAGACACACTCCGGCACCACATAATTTGATGTTTCATCATAAGTCTCTATCCCAGCGTGGTGTGGGTCTCTGCAGCTCGCCACGGTCCAACAATCTGTCAGCAAAGCATAAGGTGCAGGGCCAAACCACTTCCTCTGTGTCACTTACACACACGCGCGCGCGCGCACACACACACACACACACGCAGACGCGCGCCTACGCCAGTCAGGCTGTTCATTAGAGGTGAAAGAGCGAGGAAAGGTGTGTGTATGGGCGTACGGCCCAGTGTGCAGAGCTCACATGCAAACATGAAGCCGAGCCGTGCCATTTTTTAATTTTTTATTTTTTATTTTTTTTATTTTGTCGTGATACTTTGAAACACAAACTCTCCCTCACATATTCAAGTCGTTCACTCACACGCGCGCGCTCCGACGGGTCGCACAGCTCTGACCCGTGATGGATTGGCTGCACTCCCGCCGTGACAGACGAGCGATGGATGGAGAGCTGAGAAGATGAAGGGGAGAAAGCTAGGAAAAAAGTGGAGCGTGTGTGTGTGTGTGTGTGAGAGAGAGAGAGAGAGTTGGAGGAGAAAAAAGAGCTGAGTGAAGTGTTCTTGGTGCCAGGGAGGATCTTACATGGGGCCAAGCAGATCATTTCCTCCTCGGCAGCACGTGTCATTTCCTCTAAACAAACAGCCCTTCTGTGGACAGGCGAGAGGCTAAAGGCCTGCCCTGTCAATCTTTCTCTCCTCTCCTTTGCCTCCTTGTGTCCTCCGTTGTCTCCTCTGTGAGCCCGTGAGGAGGTGTGTGCATGATTTATGTGCCGTACGACAAAGCTGGTACTGAATTAACAATGTCGTGTTAGTTAAAACGGTGTACAGTTTCAGTGCTTGGTAAGGCCTCCTTTTAATTATATCTCTGTCCTCCTGCAGGTATGCACAACGCCATAGGACCGTATTCATATGTTTGCTTAACTTTGTCACCTGAAAACCACACAATGAAACATATTTCCAGACAATAGATCTAGACAATGCAGTGTGTTTTTGCAACTGGGGTGGAAAATTATTGTTTTTTTTTAAAGCAAAAGCTTTGAAAAAGTGTGGTCTGCCTTTGCATTCATCCTAATGGGTAAATCCTATGAAGTACTTTGCACAGCCTCTACACCTACAAGAGGAAATGGAGAGCATCTGTGAACAAAAAATGTTGTATTTTTGCTGCAGGTTCCTGGTTACAATTAAGTCTAGACTTTGACTGAAAAATCACTACCAGTTCATTGTATCTCTGCTCATAAGTTTAGAGTCATTGTCCAACTGGAAAGTTAACTTGAGGTTTTTGTCTAAGGCTTTTAGCAGGATCAGCTCTTCCTCCATTGCCTCACCTATCTTTCTCTTTAGCTCAGACCAGCTTCCCTAGTTCAAGGACAAAATTGTTGTGCCACACATATCAGTATATGTGTAGTCAATAACCAATTTTAGTCTCATCTAACCAAATAAGACAAAACTTCTTCTAAATGTTTCACATGGCTTGAAGCGATGCATCTTTGGGTTTCTTTCATGCCACTCCTTGCCTGGCCTGTCAGTTTAGGTAGCAAGGCACTATAGATCGGTAGTGTAGTCAGTTTATTTTCATTTTAAAATTATATAAATACTTAAAGCTTGGAATATTGCTTTGTAACCTAATCTATTTTAAACCTATGCAGGTTCATCTCTGACTTACCTACTGTGTTCTTTAGGGTGTTTTCACACCCAATAGTTTAGTAAACTCAGTTCAGTTGAGGGTTAAAATGGCAACATTTGTCACATTTTCAGTTAGTGAAATGTTAGTCAAACGAACCAAACCAATTGAAAAACCTGTCCCCCGGCCCACCTGTGGGGGCGCTGAACTAAGAACCACCGAAGGGAATGACACAAGACGTCTGAATAAGACATGAGTGCAACTTCCTTCTTCGCGAAATGTAAACAGACATAAAGAAGCATCAGGTTTCAGCAGTGGTAGGATTTCCCGTCTGCCTTTGGTAAGTTTCTCCCAGTAGTGCTAGACTTGAGTGTTTGTTTTAGTTGTATTTACCCAGAATGCCCTGCACTATATATCTTCCTGCTTTAAGAGCTGGTGCATTCAAACTGCGCCAGCTCACTTCAGCTGGACAGAGACATAGGTTTGCTTGTTTGGTCCTCATCAAAGTTCGATTCCACATTCACGCTTCCACAAACAAATCGGACTTTCTAGGTAAACGAGCTAGAGTTTGATTAAAGTGGACTAAATAGGACTGCACCTTTAAGGTGTGTATGGTGCTGTTTGT
>NW_006800061.1:353698-379681 GCF_000485575.1 Poecilia formosa | reverse complement strand
AAAAAAAAAAAAACATTAACTATATTGTTAGCTAGGAGATGTTTTTCTTTCTTTCTTTTTTTTTTTTTTTTTTTGCAGTTTCTGCAGTGGTGGGAGAAATGATTTGTATTTTCACATTCAAAGTGTGCTGTTTGTGCAAACCAGCAATTTAACTTGCTGCTAATTACACACTTAAAGATGTAATTAGGCCGCCTTGTTCCACTGCTACACAAGGATATCACGCAGTAACCAAGCAAGGCAAGGCACTCAGTAAAGAGAAAGGAGACTCACACGTGGCACACACACACACACACACACACACACACACGCACGCAAACAGCTCAGACTCAGCATATATAAAAAGAGGTTTGGAAATAAATGTTAATGGTCAGTTTCTCATTATATGTTTCGTGTGTTTAAGTGTAAGAGCTCAGTGTAAGCAAGCCCACTTTTTTGACAATCCTTCAGAAAATTTACAACATGTATAATTATGTTCTGTTTAGTATTTGCTTGGTTGATCCGTTGGCAATGTCAGCAAATTTTTACAGCTTTAATTTTGGGTGAGGTCATAGATATTCAATCATTTAACCAGGCACACATTAACATGTTTTTTTTTTCTTTTTTTTTTTCTGATGTTTCTATAAAATCTCAATAACTGTGTGGCATCATTTATTTTATTTTTTTTAGGCACATAATCACTTGCAGCTTTCTTCTTCCTAACTTTCCAAGCCATTGGTTAATTTTTCATTGCAGTAGAGAAATGTGGGGAGAAAAGCAACAGGTCATCTTTTACACAAACTACTCAAAATTCATTAATATCTGTTGATAAAGCTTTGTATCCCAAACACTTTCAGTTTGTTTTATTTTAAATCACTGATCCATAAGATCCACTGGTATCCTTCCACTTTCCTGAGGATCTCTTTGCTTTACTCCAAACTCACGGCGGCGTAGCATCTGTCGTACCAGTGATTTATCGTCTCACTCCAAAACATCCAAGCTATCCCTGCAAGTATACTGGAGATTTTCACTTTTTTTCCTCTAAATTCATGAGAAAGACTAAACATTTTCAGTGGTGAGAAGTGGGCAAAGAACAGCTTTGCAATATCTTGTTCCAAGGCTTCAAGGAATACAACAGCATAGCCAGTGGTGCAATAAAATCTCTGTTAATCTGTATGGAATATGGGACATTTTGTCTGTTTGATTTTCAAATATCTGTTTCTGTTTCTAAGATGCTAAGACCATTCAGTCAGCATTGTCCTGTTTTTATGCTTCTCCTTGTGTATTCTTGTGATTTTAGTCCGTTTTCCTGTGTTTTTCTTTTACTATGTCATAGATTGACAACTGCTTCAGGGTGTACCTTTTCTCTCACCCCATGACTGCTGGAGATCGCAACCAGCCCCCCCTTGTGACCCAGCAAGGAAACGCGGGTATGGATGATGGACGGAAGGTCTCTCACTTCCCTCCTAGCAAGCACTTTAGGCGGCTCCCTTTGAGTGGCCGACATCATTGTAGTGAATCTGTTGACTTTCAATTGTTCTTATTAAACTCAGTCATCATTGCTGTTGCCTGGCTGCTTTCAGAGTCCCGTGTTTCCCACCAACCCAAGGGAGAGTCGTTCAGATGCACGTAAACTCGGTAATTGGTGATTGAATGCGTCAACAGCGACATTAGGGATACATTTGGGGCTGTGATTCTCTCTGGTTTGTGTTGGGACAAAAAGTTTATGTTTCATTAAATCACGCTGATTGGAGCTGGAAGGCGTGAGTGGACAATTAAACTTTGTTAAACCAAAAGAAATTAAGAAATCATTTGAAAGGACGCAAAGAATTCTCAAACAATCTTTAACCCTATGATTCAGCCACACCTTGCCATCATTTACTGTCGTAAAGTTATGTGTGATCACTGTATACAGTGCTTCTTTAAACTATTAGCAGTCCTCCTTCATCTCCTTTCCCCTGTGTCTAAACTACAGTGTCTAATAAAACTCTCCCTCCCTTAAGAGCAGCACAAAAAAGAAAAAAAAAAAAAAACATCAATAAATGTGATCTAAACATTGATGTAAGACCCTGAAAAACCACTGACGGAGCTGCACTGACGCACCTGATCGTTACCTCAACGAGCACGGAGGGGCTCTGAAGGCACAGAGCTTCAAGAGGAATGAAGCACCAGCCTTCATCTGAGCCTTGAGATATAAGCAGTGTGTGTGTGTGTGTGTGTGTGTGTGTTTAGTTGCCCTCACTCTCAGGCTGGCTGCTTAAGAATTCAGTCACATCTCTTGCTAGCAGGCAGGCAGTAAGGCGCTTTCACGCTCACAGGTTTGCTTCAGTTGGGTCTAATACCCCTTTCTCCCTCCGTGTGTAAGCGTGCGTGTGCGTGCACGCGAGCATATGCCAAAATCTGAATACGTGTGTGTCTCACGCTCTCCCGTTCTTTGTTTCTTTACTTTGTGTCCGTGTGTGACAGTTGTGCGCTTTCGACTTTTATGACGTGTGTGTCTGTTGGCTCTCAGTGCTGCTGATAAACCCACTTAGACTCTCCCCTGATCTGTTCGCTCTGGGCTGGCAACCCCCTGCCTTGGCTGACACACACACACACACACACGCATACACGCATGCACACACACAGAGAGCCCTCTGCTTTAGCTGCTAGCTGATCTGTGACGGCCTGCCACTCAAACGAAGCTCTGCTGAGACACTGCACAAAGGAGGAGAGGAGGTTGGGAGGGTGAGGAAGGATAGGGATGAGGGGGGTGGAGGTGAAAGACAGAAAAGGAGAGAGAGAGAGGGGGTATCAGTGTCTTTCTTTCGGGGGCCTGCTAGCTCCCCACTCTCTGGCTGACTCCTTATCTCCCCGCTCCTCACTCTCCTCCAACTGACTGGCTTTGGCAGCTGCTCCTTACTCTTTGACTCGCCTCTCTCTTTTTTTCCCCCCTCCATTCAGTCTTTTTCTATGTCCATGTTTCCGTTTTCTTACGCTTGTAATTTCCCACCTGACCGAATGTCAGTTCATCTTCGCTCTCATTTACAAGTGTGGACTTAGCAAAGGGTGGAGGAAAAAAACCGCGAAGAGAGCGAAAGGAATTAGAAGCGTATCGGGGAGAGAGTCGTGTGGCAGCTATATGGGAGAATGCAGTTTTCTGAGGAAACACTCGTGTGCAGAGAAGAACAGTGAAGATGTTGTATATAGGAAATGTAAGCATCCTGAGGCAAGTCTCTCAGGCCCCTTGTCAAAAAAAAAAAAAAAATCCTGTCTGACCAACATCCATCATCTATTTATAGTAAACGATTCAAAACTGACAAAACATGCTGTTGTTCCAAAAATCCACCTTTTTAAAAATCGTTACAGGAGCCTTGAATATTCTTCAACTTCTTGCTACTTATCTACTTACATGTCATTAACATGAGTTGATTGCAGAAAAGTAAACTATGGATGTAGAGCTTGCAAGATGAGTAACAACATAAACGTACTCCCCCGTTTTCTGAAAACGACAGAGCAGTCATTGCTCCTCTTGCTCCGCTGTTCATGCACCAAAGGTCACACACCTCAATCTGACAAACTATGGAAAAAAAAAGTTAAACTGCCCCAGGAGAGTCTTTCTGACATTTGTTAATTTGGCTCCTTGTTTGTAGAAAGGTGCAGGGTTGCAGAGAGGAGAAGGGTGCACGGAAATCAACAGCACTGGAACAGGGAAGAGAGTCTTGAGTAATTTGCAAAAAAATATGGAACAGCTGCATTTTTACAGAAGCTGACATCTTTTTAACTGTTTACATTTGGTGTGTTGAAAGAAAACCCACCCCTAAGTTTTTATTTTTATTTTTATTTTTTTACAAATGTTCACTCCTTTTAGGGAATCCCCTACAGCTTTACTTCCTTTGCCAGCTTTAGGTCAGGAAAAAGGCATATAGTTGACAAATCTCATCATACCGACAGTTTTCTTATTCACAGGTTGGACATAAATCGGATCGTCAAGTATAATATTTAATGTGCAAGAATATAACTACTTAATATGTTTTAATATTTAGTTTGTGACTGACTACATAATGAGCGGAACTGGTATTGATATGCAGACAAGGAAGAGAACTGTCACTTTTCGTTTTACAATCCAAGGAGAACGGCGGCCAGTCTGCAATAACAAATATGCAAAAAATGTTTTGTATGTTGTATTTAAAGATCAGGACCGTTGGCACTTCAGTCACACCAGAGGGGCGATCGAAGCTGAAGTTTTAGAGCCAGCCTCTTGGAGGAACTCAAAGTCCGACAAAAGTAAACCAAACGAAGAAGATGAAACATTTCTTCAGTTTTTTTGCTGTTTTAGTTTTCTCAGTGAATCCCACACAAGAAGCCAGGTTTCCAGGGGATATTATTATTGGAGGATTGTTTCCAGTACATGAAAGTTGACGATGCAGGACAGTGTGAAAGGTACGTCTCTATTTCTCACAGTGCTACACTGCTCGTGTAGGCAAGAAATTTGCCTCAATGTTACAATGATGCAAAGCTAATTCACTTTTCTATGCTAATTTACCTCCTTTCCTGGATGATCTGTAGTCCAGCTTATGGAAATGTGAACGATAACTACCACCCAGCAGTTGAAATGGTTGTCATTGTCATCTCATCCTAATTTGTCAGTTTCCAATAAAATGCTATGTCATCCTCACACAGAGGCTGCATTTTGGAGTAATGTCAGAGATTTTGTCCACCAGGATGTGGAGGGAAATCAGTCTGGTGGAATACGGAAACCTTGACCTGTCTACAAGCAAGGTGTCGTAAGCCAACTGAATGGCTTTCGTCTTTAATTATAAAAAAAAGTACATTGATATAAAAAAATCCAATGCATCATAGATCTTTCTTTCTTTCTCTCTTTCATTCTTTCACTTTCGCTCTCTTTCACTGTGTACCGAGTAGTCTTGATATCATTGTTTCTTCTTTGTTTTGTGATGTTGTGCACACTCTGGCTAATTTTACGAGAGTCCGAAAATATGTAAAATCTTTATGGAAGCTTTTATTTTTACTTTTAAAGGTGTGTTAACGTTGCAATAATCATATTATAGCCATTAAACATTTTTATTTTATTCAGACAGTTAAAAAGTATTTCATGTACAGTTGTTGAGGAAAAACTGGAATTACTGCGTCTGTCTTTTAAGTTTTCCCATAAATTGTTTTTACTATGTTAGACATTCATAAAGTCTCTGACTGAGGCATCTCTATGGTTTTAATTTAGCCTAATTACAAAGTTATCTTTCTTTGCCATCACACAGGTTCACTAAAAGCGTCATAGGGGGGTAAAGCCTGTTTGAGGTTCTGTATGCTGCCCCCAAGTGGCCAAAGTAAATAAAAAGAAATGCAGCTCTTGAAAACAGTTAGTATTTAACACCTTACTGGGAAACCACCTCCCGCCCCAGAGGATTATTAAGGTGACAACAGTGTGAAAAAGGGAAAATAGACTAAGACAAAAACCGTTTTCACAGTTAATAGGATATGTGCTGGACCAGAGTGGGAAAAATAAATAAATAAAAACCACACACAAGAGGATGTAAATTAGGCTGGTGGTCTCCAACAAAGCTCAGAAGAATGACAGCAGAAAAGTTGCTTGTGGAGGAAGTGGAGAGAAGAGACAAAGAGAGGAGTTTGTTGTGGAAAGAAAACAGCCTGCTCAGCAATATGGATCTATAGCCGTGGGTTAGAGAAGACAGAGAACTCCTCATCAGCACCTCGACCGCTGTCGATATCGCTGACTCATCATTGCCCTGATGCACAAACTGCAGGATGAAAAACCCAGACTCTGTCACTATCACCTTCTGTATCACACATCAGCCTTGTCATCATCGCTAAAGCATCAAGTGTGCATTTCAATATGAAAGAGAAGGAGTAGGGGGTTGGGGGGGAAGTAGCTTCAGTTCATGTTCTGAATGACTTAAACTGTTAATGGACTTCATCTCTTTAATATATATTCTTCTCAAAGCCTTGTGGGAGAAGCCAGGAGCTGCTGGGCATCTGTCCTGCTGCCAACACTGCACCTGCCTCTGGCAAAAAAAAAAAAAAAAGAAAAAGAAACATTACATGCAAAACTCTACTTTGCTTTTCTCTTTCCTTGTTTCCTCTTTTGGATTTTAATTAAACTGAAGAAGAGAGCTGCAAAAACCTGCTTCTAATTACACAGTCACTGCCTCCCTGTTCCTCGTTTTTCTTCCCCTCTCTCTTCTCTTCGCCTCACTTCTCTGTCTCCGAGCTGGGCTGGCTCTCTGCCAACAGCCTGTGGAATCACTTACCAGCCACCTCGACGGGTGAGAGAAAGCATCGTCGGTGCTGCATGTGCGCTGCAGAATGCGTGAACATGTGAAGGAGAGAGCTGCTCACGAGGAAACGTGCAAAAACATTTGCTTGAAAAAAAAACCAAAAGAAAAAACAAACTCGGCGGCTACATCAGACGCCCGGATGTGCTCCCCGCTTTCGCCCATTTAGCAGGTTTGTCTGCCCGCTGCAGGCATGTGTGAGGGGAGGGAGTGGAGTGGGTGATCAACTCCCTAATGAGAGACAACACTAATCATATTTCACAGCAAGACAAACACAGTCACAACACTTGTAATTTCCTCCCTTGGTTGTCCAGTGAGCCTCCCTTCTCGTAACCCTGGTTCGTTCATTGCACCTCTGCTTTCTGGTCAGCTGACGTCCTTTTTAGTTCTTTCCAAAGTGCTCAGGCTGAAGTTTTGCTCTAGCAAATTTCACTTTTTACCCGTCCTTTTGTTGTTATCCAGAACCCACGGGTCCCTGCAACAGTTCAAGTCATGTTAATGAGATTTCCTATTGATCGGATCCATGCAGTGCTTTGCAAAATAATTAAAACTCTTTAAACTCTTACCCATTTTGGCCTATTACGTCTACAAACGACAGCGTATTTTGTAGGGATTTTATGCAATAGACCAATACAAACTAATGTGAAGTGAAAGTAGGATGGAGTCATTTTTTCAATTTTGTTTTTATAAATACAAATCAGGCGTTTTATTTAACTTTCTTTAACTTGATAGCCTTAAATAAATCAAAATCTGACTGTCTTCGAAAGTCCTCTTTTTCAGTAAAAATTCAGCTGTTCTGCAAGAGGTTTGTTTATGTTCGCAAAGCAGGTTAATTCCCCAATGTTAAACATTTCCAGCTTTGTTTTGTAGCAGTCTAGATGACCAAATCTCAGACTTTTCATCCCACCAAAAACCGTATAGATCTCAAAGCCTCTGCGGCCTCATGTCACATCTTCTCCGACTTTTCTCTACAGATTTGCAGTCAGTGGCTCAGAAAAGGCAACTGCAAAGTTGGTAGATAAATACCACAAAGGGCTGCACCTGTAGATAAGGTATTGATTTGTGAACAATTGGACACGTGCACTCCGCACATTTCAGAATTTCATCTTTAGAAATGCTTGGAAAACCATGAATCATTCTCCTTCTGCTTTATAACTATGCGCTACTTTATGTTAGTCTATCAGTGGAAAATGAAAAAGTTAAAAGAGGATGAATTCTTCTGCAGGGCAGCGTGATGTACACAAAGCACTGCTGGTTCATGTGAATATATGCTTGTGGTTTCACGTGTTTAAGCAAGAAACACATGAAAAAACCAAACAAAACAAAAAAAAACAAAAACATGAAACTCACCAAAATAGCTGCGTGCAGATTTGGACCGAGCAAAGAGTTATAAAACAGCAGCTTGGTGCTAATAGGAAGAAGTAGTTGAGGGGCAGACGCAGATCCAGATAAAGTAGCTGGACAGCAGGAGTGGGTGGGACTCTGAAGCCCCCTCTACTGCAATCAAGCCTCTGTCACCATCTGCACGCCATTTTAAAACCATCAGCTTTGGCTCCCCCGGTAAACACGGGCGTGACCCCAGACATGCTCCCCTTGCTAAATGAGCTTGTTCTGGCATCTGCACACCCCAAAATGGCTGAATGGGCGGAATCAGAGTCAGAATGGCTGACAAGCTGCTGCATTGTGGAGGATGCACTGATCTTCGTATCTGCAGCATTTTTTGCTTGAGACGAAAATTTGACAGTACCTGTTCTCGATCCCATGCTGGCGAAAAGCTGGATGAGACCTTCCTTTCTCACTTTGATCCAGTGTTAGGAGACAAGGATCAATATTCTTGACATATTTAATGGACGACCATAACAGGTTTTTTTTTTTTATTTTTTTATCTGTGTCGACAGCAATTACAATCACAATGCATCTTTTAATCTTAATAAGATGTTGAAGCCCACTTTAACTTAAGAGATAAAAATTAGGACTGCAAAAAGTTCGTATTTCCCTGTCAAATAAGTTTTTCTGTAATCAAAACCTGAACGTCTGATTTCCTTTTTTATGAACCAAACAATCACAACTCTCCATTTTGAAAAGTTATAGACTTTATAGTAGATCTCAAGACTGTGAAACAGTAATTTTTTTTCTTCTCTTGTTAAAAAAAAAAACATTTCCAGAGTATTTCACTCTTTATCGCATCTCCATTCAGCTTCCCCCACCCCCCAAGTTTACATCTGAAAACATTCATACAAAACCTGATTCACCTTCATCTGTCCTATGACCATTTCCCTGCCAATCCCTCATTTGCATCCTTTCCCTAAAACCTAAAACTTGCAGTGAGGTTACAAAGAAATCTGAAATAGCTCATTTTGCAAAGTCATCATTATGTATCGCCACAACATTTTATATCTACACCATGGCACAGTCAGGGGAGTCATCGATAACTATGAAGCAATATGGAGTTAAAAATGGAGTAAATATGGACCAGTGACTGAAGAAAAAAATGGATGTTTCTCCAAAACTGAAAAAAAAAAAAAGAAAAACTTCAGGATTTTTAATTTTGAGAGACAGTGTTATGGTCCGAGTTAAACATGAAGGTGACATCATGATGATTTAAGGA
Organism: Poecilia formosa; assembly: GCF_000485575.1. Lineage (NCBI taxonomy): Eukaryota > Metazoa > Chordata > Actinopteri > Cyprinodontiformes > Poeciliidae > Poecilia > Poecilia formosa. Next base: position 370,804 of record NW_006800061.1, on the reverse strand, counting down.
GCAGTTCCACACACCTTCTTGACTCAAAACATTCCGTCAGTAATAATAGAGAATTTATATTTACTAAATACCTTTGCCAACTTAAAGATAAAACCTATAGTTAAAATAACAATGTTTTGTCTTTAATGCTGAGTGTTTTTGTCCAGACATGCAAATCAACAAAAAAGTTGAAAAGTGTGTTATTACTTCCAGCAGACTGAAAAATCTAAGAAGAAAATTATAGTGTGGTTAATAGATTAAGAGAACTTTTCCAAAGATTTGGCAATCTTCAATATTGCCAAATTAAAGATTAGGGATATAATCAGAACTTTCTAGTATTTTGGGGTCTTGCATTTAGGTTACTGAGGTGTTATTTGTTTTTTTTGTGTGTGTGTTTGTTTTTGTTTTTTTGGACAAAATATGGATGGAGAAGGTTTCAAAATAACTTATCATGTTCTCACTTTGTATCACAAAAAAGTTGTACACAACAGTGTGTACATTTTTGAGAGACGCTGTATACCTTTGATTCTTTTTATTTAGCAGCTTACTGATCATCTCTCACTACTCATCAAATGAACAATTTAACGAATTTTGCTAATTTAGTCAAGGTATTTCATGCAGATTAACCTCAACAAACGCGCTCACAAGTATTTTTGGCTGGGAAATGACTCAGAATGATGATGTGCTGGTGGTAGATGGACAGATAGATTGAAAGATCTGACAGTGACAAACAGCAGGATCATGCCTGAGAGATGTGTGTATTCCTACAGGAGATGCGTGCATGCGTGCGTGAGAGTGTGTGTCTTATCGTGTATGTTTGTAGACCTGAGAGAGAAACGCAGTAAAAGCCTGGATGCGAAGTTCAGAGCCATGCACGCACTCGCGTGCACACACATGCAGGCATATCAGGCAAGCAGGATGATAAAAACATGGAAATGATATGGTAATGATATGGTAATCTGGCAACATTATTCTGCCCACCAGAGACCAGGGAGGGAGACAAACCTGCCACAAACTGCACGCGCTCACGCAGGATACGGAGAAATCTATGGACTGACACAGCTGAGGAGAGTCGGACCACGGGGAGGGGGGAGGTTTGTGATGTGGTTAGGTCAGGTTTACAGAGCCTGCTATTTTGCTACAGGCAAGATACCCAGAGGTAAACTTTGGCACATTTACAGCAGTGGCTTTAAGGATGATGAGAGCCATCAAACTGTACTGTGTAAAGCAGAAACTGCACCGTTTGACAAAACGTAAATAAATAAATAGGTGCATACATTTGTAGCAATTAATTTATTTTAACACACTTACTTATTGTTATTTTAAATTATTTCTAGTAATGAAATCTCTTTCTACTAGTGTTTTCAGAAGTTTTTTTTTTCAGTTTTTTGATTGGATTTGTTTTTCAAAAAAAAAAATGTTTATTGAGAATAACACATCATGTTTCACTGCATTTTTATTTAAAGTAAAGGTTTTTTAGTTGTTGGGAAAAAAAATCACCTATCTACAGTGAGAACAACACTGCCACCTCCTGTCAAAGTGTTCATTCTACAACTTTCTCACAACATTTACCGAATACAACAGTGACTCTTTAATCCTGCATGTTTTAATTGAACTAGTTATCGTAAACTAAGTTAGTCAAGTTATTTCTGCATAGTAGCAAGGAGTTAGCTCAAACATTTTGTATCAGTTGTACTGGGAAAATGTAACAAAATATTCAGAGCGGAGGCCCCACTACTATAAAATACAATCTCACAGAAAACAGAGCAAAAGAAGAGTTTACAATTTTGAAAACATGTGGGCACATTTGGAACCTGCGATGGTACACGTGAAAAAAATTCCAGCTACAGTCTAAAATAAAATGTTAAAACATCTCATATGGGTCAAAAATGTGATTTATGAAAATATCGATTTGCGTTTCACATTAAATTAAGATGTATTTAAACACTTAGACATTGTAAATTGTAAATTACACAATTTAACAAACTGTTTGATCAAATGTATTAAATCATGCAAGTAAAAGAAAAAAAACCTTAAAATTAAAATTGTTTTGTCTGTAATATACTTATTATATCCAGCTTGACCTGAAATGTGCGGTCGGGACAGATTTTGCTTCTTGAATTTTGTATCTTTTGTTCTAAATAAAATTTTACAGTTCTTGTTTTCTATTGATGGAAAGAAGCTCTTTAAAATCTCAGGCCTAAAAGTTTAAACATTATTGTGTGAGAATAATGTTATGGCTTTAGTAGTAGACATTAGATTCACTCTACATATTTTGTAGCTATGCTGTTGATACGTTTTGGTCGCTGCACGTGACCACTCCAACTGTAACATGTGCAGCATGCTACAATTGTTACAGTTTTATTTTAGTGACAATCATGCTTAGAGAAAAATACTTTTAAATAACGTCTATCCACAGATTAGGCATTAGCTGGCGAACATAAGAATAAAGCAGGTTGGTTCCTAATTGAGACATAAAATACCATAAAATCAATTGACCAATTGTAAATATAAAATTTCTATCAAAAACATATTTTGTTTTCTACAAATGCACCTCACAGAGACAAAAAAGGAATATGGACTTGGACTACTTTTAGCGTTTTTCAAGTCAGGATTATAATAGGGGAAAAATTTAATGAAAATATGTTTCTTAGATTTATTCTGTATCACATTATTTAAAAATGAAAAATAAGAATTTCTGAAAAATAATTAAATTTTTAATATAAAATGAATAATTTTATTTTTAATTTTCCACATCAAAATGCATTAGTTCAACTCATGGGCTGGATATGAGTACACATTCAATAAAAAAGGGGCAACAAAGTAACATTTTTTTAGTCTTTTTTTTGTCACTAGATCCTCCATGAATCAGGGTGTCACCTGAACATGTCATTCTCAGACGTGAGAATGACATGTTTGAGAAAATTGGAGTATGTGAAAATACTCCAATTTTCACATACAAAGATATCAAAGCAATGATTTTAAACGATATTTATTTTGTGCATGATAAACAATCCAGGGTTTACTTGCCTATGATAGATTGCAAACTGCAGCCAAGTGAAATTTGTCCAGATGCCAAAAAAAAAATCAATTGACTGAATAAAAGTAAACTTCAACATTGTGTTTTTCTTATTTACATATGTAAAAACCCTACAACTACCTCGCTGTTTTCAACTTCAACATTCAAGTGAATGATTGAATTTGCTGGATGCTGAGAAAAGAGTTCGCAAAATGTTGAATGTGAAAAATAAAACATTGCGAGAAAGGAACAATTGTACACCAAGTGACTTGTTCTACCATCCTTTCCCCCCCCTTCCCTCCTGGTTGTCACTGTTTTGCTAGTTGCTCTTTTTTTAAGTGACTGTGATTGACAGCTTGGCTATATCCATGCAATATCACCCAGCGCACGTTCCTATTCCCTCCTGGAGCCTTCATCCGCCGGTCAAATTAACCTTCCGTGCCAACGGCAGGGGGGCCCCGCGTGGGCCAATCAGCAGGTGATTAGGCCGGGGGTGGGAGGGGTGAGGGGTCACAGCGATGGGGCCATCGCAAGCCTGATTGGTTTCAATCAGCGGCCGGCCGCAAGGACAGCTGGGAGCTGAGCCGCTGTGAGCGCTAATCAACGCATCCCACAGTGAGACATGAACAGCCACAACACACACACGCACACACACACACACACACACACACCTACACACACACACATACAAACAAATACACAGCAGAAGCAGATTGATGTTTGTGTACACACACCCTGAAATCACTTACCGCTCTGCATGCACACACTCTGAAACAAGACATACACAAATCTGCACAGCGGGACACTGGAAATAGAAATGAACAGCACAACTGATAAACAGACAATCCCATAATGAAAGCAAGAGGAAGACAGTGCGAGACAGACACACTAAGAGGAAGCACAGAATCTCACAGTAAATTGGCAGCCTAATTGCATTGGATTCGTTAATTTGAACAGTGGTGAATCTGGCTCTGGTCCGTGACATTGGTCTGGAACGCTCTGCACCGCAAACCCCAAGAACGCATCTCATGTGATGTCTCAAATGTTGAACAATCCAGATTTGCTACGCTTGATGTTCTGCAAATTATTGTTGAAATGCCACTGAAGTAAAGCGAAGACTAAACGAAGAGCAGAGAGAAAATGGGACGTTCAGAAAGTTTATCTGTGGGCTCAAAGTGTAGAGGAAACTCGTTTCTGTTCTGGTTTGTGTGTGGGATCATCAGGACAAATAGAAAGAAGAAGGTGGCTTCACCTCACTATTCTTTCTGTTTGTCCAATTTGGGCTTCACTTTTAATGTAGCAAATCCATACTCTCCCAAATTCTGTTTTCCAGACATTTTCCTTTAATTTCATTAGCCACTGCAGCTGGCAAGCTTACAAAGTGTTACTTGCAAGCACACAAATTAAACAGTAGCATTAAAAAATATACAAACAGAATGAAATACTTCTAATTTCTTCATGCGTAATTAAACCCCAGACCACAGATTCTGAGTTCATTTCCCCCAATAAAACCCTTCCAGATGTAGATTTTACTACATACAGTCAGTAGGTCAAACATGGATCTTTACTTTACTCCATAGGCAACATAAGTCACACTTCATATTTACGTGCAATTGCATTACTTTGTGTTTTCTCTCCATAAATAAAGCAACTAAATACATTACACTTGAATCTCCTCTCTATCAGTTATTGGGGATATATTGGAACACATTAATTAAATATTAAACATCTATTGACATTTACAGAATTTCACAAAAAGTTGATTGTCTTGTAATACTATTTAATAACTTCATTAGGTATTAAGACTTGAAAATAATTTTATTACATCTTACCATATCATATCTGGTAATAAAGTGTGTTACTACATAATGTAATAAATATACTGCTAATTATAACAGCATGTACAAGTTATTATTTTATCCAATTTGATCAAAATATCACTCTGGTGCATGAGGTTTTGTAAATGATTAAAGAATGATTTGGTGCTTTTCTGTGTTCATACATTTCTACTGATCTGGTGTAGAAAAATGGTTGAAAATCGATCTAATACCTGGGTGTCCATGTGTGCTTGTATATTTTCGAGTGGACCAGCAGGAAATGGGGCTTCACATGAAAACGAAAATGAAAGGATAACCGGTCAGACTACTAACTCAACCAAAACTGTCAGCAGATTGTGGTATTACCTCATGAAAGTAACTCGAAATAGTCCAAATAGTTCTTTCTTTCAGAAACCGGCAGCGTTCCAGCTCCAAACTAAATCCCCACCCAGTGGGACTTGCTAATTTTTTTGCTCGCTTCCGATGCTAACAAGTGCCTCTGGTGCCACTTTGTCAGGGGGAGACACAAGAAGTTATCTTTCAGTTGAGGCTGAATCATTTTTTATTGCTTTATTAATTTATATATATATATATATATATATATATATATATATATATATATATATATATATTTTTTTTTTTTTTTTTTTTTTGACTGAAACTGAGAAGGCAAACACCACCACTAGGATCCCAATGCGCTTCACTCTTCTATTTCCTTGTTTTTATCTTTTTTTTAATCTTTTTAAATATTTTTCTTTCTTTTTTTCAGAATCTCTTTTTCTTTCTTACTGTTTGTTAAATGTCACATGCTGTTCTTATTTTTTACTTTAATTATGTAAAGCACCTTGAAATGCCTCGCTGCTGAAATGTGCTATGCAAATAAAATTTGATTGATTGATTGTTTGATGAAGATTACAAACAATACATTGGCAAAAAAATAAATAAAAAATAGCAAGCTGCTGCATTCCAGTNAAACTGAGAAGGCAAACACCACCACGAGGACCCCAAAGCGCTTCACACTCCATTCAGTCATTCACACATTCACACGCTGTAATGCTAATAAAGGTTTTTAAGCTGATTATTGAGACACATAATCATTTTCCAACCAGCTATTTTAAATGGCATGTCAAAGGTTACAAATCATTTTCACATTTCCTTTGTGTTTTGCGCAACATCTGAACGATCCAATGATACAAAGAAGGAGGCACCGGCGAGAGTTTTTTACAGAAAAGAGTGTAAACTCATACATGTTCACAAAAGAGTAGCGATGCGGGTCAAAGCTGTCTAAATGCACAATGTTTTACAATGTTTGTTTTATTTTGTATTATTTTCTTTGGATACGTCTCGATTTCTAGATATAAACCCAAACAGAAAACAAGAAAGTTGTGTCTGATTTGAAATTGTTAGCTATTTCAAATCAGACACATTCTACTGAAAGTATACTATTAGAAAATTCTAAAAAAACAAATAAAATGAAAACACCAGAATTTTAACAAAGTGAAGTTAAAATTTTATCTCTATTAGAACCATAAATTAAAGGAGGAGCAGAAACAGTGCGCACGGTTTATTTCCATGGTGCTCTAGGTGTTGTTTTTTTTTTTTTTGTCAATGCACTGGTTACATCACCACGAGTCCACAATATGATCCCTAACTCCCCGATGTGATTATTATCCTCCATGCACTATCACCAGAGACTGGGCCAGCTGAGCAACAATGAACCTGGGTCAGACATTTACACAAAATAAATGCAGGCATACTGAGCTTTAACACATCAGTATGTAAGTGGAATGAAATTGTAAATAACATGCTTTTTGCATGATCTTAAAAATGCTAAAATTCTTGCTACATTTCCCATTAGCTTCCACAATTCCCAGGGTTGGGAGTAATTCTCCAACAACAACGTCTAATGCCACTGGAAGCGCTAAAAAAAACAAATAATTGCATTATCTTCTTGTCACTTAAGTCACTTAAGTGAACTCAATAAACTTAAGTGAGTTCACTTAAGTTTATCGTGCGCATGTAAAAGTCTCTGAAAAGCTCTCCCCTCAAACAGGTTTAACATGATGTCTCTTTGGTGCAACCGCAGAAGACTGAGCCCGTCAAACTTCCTTACCTTGAAAAATAACTTTGAGGTCTCTTTTACAGTAATTCTGTGCTGTGACTAGGAGTCATAGTATGGAATATAAAACATGTCAACATGTAACTCTTTTTTGACTCTTCTATTTACTTGTCTTTATCTTTTTTTTATCTTTTTAAATCTTTTTCTTTCTTTTTTTTCAAAATCTCTTTCTCTTTCTTACTGTTTGTTCAATGTCACATCCTGTTCTTATTTTTTACTTTAATTATGTAAAACACCTTGAAATGCCTTGCTGCTGAAATGTGCTATACAAATAAAATTTGATTGATTGATTGTTTGATGAAGGTTACAAACAATACATTGGCAAAAAAAAATAAATAAAAAATTAGCAAGCTGCTGCATTCCAGTTTACTGATCTGACACACAAGAAAACTGCTGATGTCTTGCACCATCAACTTGTTTTTCACCTGAGTTGAACCTGGCAAGACAACAAAGCTTACGGTATTCCCCAAGAGACATACCAACACTTCCTCCATGAGATAAAGGAACAACTCTCTTGTTTTGTTTTTAACTACCGTTAAACGTCCGTGTCCCAGACGTCACAAAAATATCCAAATACCTTAGTCTTTACTACATTTCCTTTACTAGTAATACACACATACACAGTTCCTTCTGACTAAGTCGAAGGTAGTTCCCCCAAATTCTTGAAGGATTGCAAGTCAGAGTAAGATCAACACAAAAGCAGGTTTTTTTTATCATTTCTGTGTGTTTGGTGTAAACATTTCTTCATGCATTTTTTTTTAACTTTCAACACTTTAGACCAGTGTGCTATTTATTTGAAAGTTTTTGGTGATATACATTGAAGACGAGTAAGTTTGTGATTTGGTGAAACACAATAAGCACAGATTGGAAGAGAAGTTATCTGAAGGAAAAGTAAAAGCCTTCAGAAATCAGTAAGTTGGCCTAAACCAGTAGGTTTTTGTGACATAAAAATTGTTTGAAGACGGCAGAAATTTGCTGTCGATCCGTTCCAGCTCTGAGAACCCACGAGACAGGTTCTCTGCAGAGAACCAAGCATTTACCCCTTTTACAACGCCCTTTCAAATCAGGCCTGGGCTAACTTACTTTTAAGAAAACTGTTGTTTCTTGATCAGTTTTAAAGTAACACTATTATGTTATGAGGATTATGCACATTGAACAGTTCTAAGGTATAATACATGCACCAAAGGACCAGAGAAGAAGATGCAGTTAAAATCGCTTGCTCTGATAAATTACAGTAGAAAATTCCTTTAAACTGTTTCCTTAGCCTGTTTCAGTGGGTTGAGATACAATACTGTGGATGTAAAAGATAATAGCTGCATTTTAATCATTTCTTTCATTTGATGAAGGACTTGAAAACTTCTGCTGTCATTTATTCTTAGCAGTGAAACTTGCTCTACATAATTTATTGGAGCTGAATTAACTACCAATTTACAGGTAGGTTGAAGATCACAGATTAATGGAATCCCAAGAATGGCGCTTACAGATGTTGCTACTGTACAAAAGAGGAACAGGGAAAGAAAAGGAATCCCAACTGTTTTGTTTGTTACAGTAAAAGGAAATCCACTTCCAGACAGCAACCCGAGATGTTTTACCAATAGGACGGTCCACATTCCACACATGGACGCTCTTTCAAACAGATAATGATCGTGCAAGAAAGTCAAGTTATGTAATCTGCTATGACTTTGACTTCAGGCACATCCTTGCCTTCTCTTGCTTACCGTAACTCTTACAATTCATTCTGTTGATATTTTAATCCAGTTATTTTGTTTAGTGGCAGTCGGTGGTTAAGCGACTACATTCTCAACTGGTGTTTATTATTTCAGATATGTAGAGCCTGTAAATGTTTTTTTTTTTTAGAGTCTTATGTTAAATTTAAATTTGGTGAGCAGCATCATACTTGCAGATTTTTACATTCTGCATAAAGACAACTATATAACAAAATGCATTAAGTCACTTCACATTATCTGCCACAGTACTTTGTAGCTCACAGAAAAATAATTAAATTTTATATGATAATTATTTCATGTTGTGAAATATTAATTCTACTAACAATTCTATACACTTTATTTATTTTTTTATTTAGTGCAACCAGCTGCCTTTGGGAGTCGACTATTTAGTAAACAGAATTATTCTTCGTGAATCCTTTCCAGCAGATTTACCTGAGCTGAAGGAAAATGTGTAAAGCTGCAGATGAAAAGGAAAACAATTCTGCTTACTTTATTTTCAGACAGGGAAGCCCAGATAGGAACAAGAAACTGAACTCAGAAAACCTGCCTGACTAGCTAATGCACTACATTATGTTTTGTAATTTGTTATAAGATTGTGTTTGAAATAAACTTTAAACATAATTTAAAGATCTATGCATCTCATTCCTCTACGGATAGCAAAATTTAATCAAACTCATGTCAAGGTATATAGCGTGTCACTCTGACTCAGAGTACAAAAGGAGGTCATGATTCAATCATGGAAAAATATGTTTTATTCTTAAATACACCTCTTCACATTTTTATAACTTATTTCGTAATTTATCAGCATACATTTCACCACACGTCTGGTAGGCATAATTTATATGTTGGAAAGTTAAATAATTAGCCCCCCCCAAAAAATAAAAAACAAAACAAAACAAAACAAAAAAAATACTACTAAAAACAAACAGAAATAGGCTTTTTGAGTACACTGCAACTTATCAGCTGGATTCATCCTTTTCAAACTTAGATCAGCACAAAAACAACAAGAAAAGAAGAACGTATGTTTATCAGATAAATACAGAATAATAATTTTTTTGACAGACATTAAATCAAAATATATACGTCAGTCAGAGTAACCAAAATTATTTCAATTTGCTAAATTCCAGGGTATAGAGATGACATAATGTAATCCCAAATTAACTTGAGGACAACAAAGTGAATATTTTGGAGTACCCATCACCAAGCTGTGATCTCAGTCCCATAGAAAACATGTAGGCAGAACAGAAAAGTGAGTGGAAAGAAAATGGCATCATGACTCAGTTGCACCATTTCTGACTGGAAAATGGCTAAAAACATACAGGAGACCAATGTGAGAAAACAAGATACGGAAAATATACAGAGGTAAACAGGAAGTTCATTCTACGAGTAATAAGTGCTTTGTGCTTTTTTTTTCTTTTTGATCACAGCATCATAAATTTTGCTTTTATAAACAGAATATTCTAAATAGGTCAGTGATAAAACCAGCAGGCCATTGATCTATTAGGTTAGCTTAACTCAATTTATTATTGGAGTGAGTATGACGCCGTAATTTATTTTTACCTTCGTACAATTAGGTCCAACAGTTTCTAAAAACGCGTACTATTTGTTAGCAATTTGATCAAGTCATTTTAATCGCTTGTAGAAATTAAACTAGAGGGAGGATTTATCAAATTAGATTACATGCCATAAAAATACCAACAATATTTTTCTGTCTTTGGATTATGAATGTTGAGCAAATTCTATAATCTTATAACTCAAATAATAACATTTGACTTGCTGTATATATTGCGTTTTATATAATTATATATAACAATCTAAGAATAATTTCTGCACCCAAATATATACTGCTGCAACTGGTTTTATTGTGCTTCATCCTGCAGCAAGGGTGGCTGTTTATCTAAGACGGGGGACTGAAAGAATGGTTTCGCAACAGAGTTTATGGACTCGCGCCGCTTAGCTACAGGGTGTAAAGGCTCTGGGCTTGACAGCGACTCCATTGATAGAGCTGAATTTTGGATTCCACTGGGATAGTTTTTGTCCAGATTCCTGTCTTTTCCCATTGAAAAGTTCCTCACGGTATTACGAAACACATTCACCGTGTTTTCTTCTGCTTTGAACAAGATGATGTAGCATTTTGTGAAGAACAGGCAAAACAGGACGCTGTAAGCTGAGATGAGGATAACGGCCATTTCAATCGCAGAATTGTACTTGCCTGTGACATTCACATAAACAGGACCAAAGATGATCCAGGTTATGATATAAATCAGCATAGAAAAGGTGATGAACTTGGATTCATTGTAGCATTCAGGCAACTTTCTACCTTTGAAAGCCAGAATGAAGCAGATGATTGCTAAGAAGCCAATGTAGGCTAGCATGGCCCCAAACGCAGGGAGTAAATTCTCGTGACATTTCAAGAGAAGTAGCTTGACAAATGATTTAGAATCCTGCTGAAACACCGGAGGCCTATAGGCCAGCCACACTGTGCAGATCAGCACCTGACCTGCCATGCACAATGGAATAATAAGATAAGGCTTGTAGAGCTTCTCCAGGATGCCTTGTGTTACAGGGTCAAATTCAAAGGCCATGATGATCCTAAATGACCTTACCAAGATGCAGGAGACGGATAATGTAAAACTCAAACCAAACAACACCTGTCGTGTTTGGCACTGCCAGTCCTTGGGTTGACCGCCAAAGAAAACCACACTCCCAAATGTACTCAGAAGCGAGAGGAGGAGGAGGATGGCGATGGGGCCAACAGATGAGCGTACGACTGGCGTATTCCAGCGGGCGAGGAAGATGACGGCAACCACAAGGGTGAGCAGAACTCCGAGTGCAGCAAAAGCCAGAAGCACAATATGATAGACATCGTCCCACTCCAAGTAGTCGATTCTTTTCTTGGTGCAGTTTTGGCTGCCCTCGAAAGAGTAGTGAGTGGTGTTTTCACATGCCAAACAAAGCGAAGCATCTGCAATTAGAGAGTAAATGGTCATTAAAATGTTCTAGTTTTGATTTAGTAGACTGATATTCCCACAAAATCAGTTCTTAAATATTATTTAAAATGTTGTTGAACTTTGCAGAAATCTAAATGTCGCATAATCCAAACCTTTGTCGGCCGAGTAATAGTTCACGGGGCACTTTTTGCATTCGTAGCAACAAATTGGCTGTCCAGCCTTTCGGACCTTCCACTCGCCAGGATAACACGTTGAGCACCTCGATCTCACTTTTTTCTACAAAGAGAAAGTAGTTTTCTTCAGCAAGCAAATTCTACACATTCATACAGTTCTAGCCAAACCAATTTACTGGAAAAATTTAGTAAATCATAACTCCTTGACAAAAATGATCATAATGTTATATTCCAAATATTGCTTATTTGTACTGATGTTATTTACAGTATTATTTATTAACATTTATTTATTTAGCATATAATTTCCGTAACCCAGACGTTTCATTTTGCTGTAATTCAAAGAGAAACTTATTTATGTTAACAAAATGTCACTTGAGTGACTTTATTAGGCTGATAAAAAGGAGCTGTGAAAGTTTAATGTTTCCTGTATTTAGTGATTTAACACTGTAAAGCAGAGATGTTGTACAACGTTGTTCAAATAGTTACTGATGAGAAAAGCCAAGAGTACTGCTACTCCATACAGTTTATTGGCAATATTTCATATTAATAAGACAAACTAACTAATTAAAGAATGAAAATACTTACAGTCTGATGATATAAATTGCTGATTTCCGATCTAATAAAAGTAATGCTGCCCTGTTCAATGTGATAATGACCAACTTCATAGTTCATGTCCAGAGTGTTTGGAGAGTTGTATCGCCACAGGACAATGTCATACCCCGAGTTGAGATTGCTTTTTTTATCAAATGAATATTTTTTCCCATCCAAGTAGAAATTTGCTGTTTTCAAAACATCTCTGAACTGAAACGACAAAGCAATGAAGACTGAAAACTTATTTGAGGTTACAAAAGACTTAATGGAATAATATTCCTAGATGTACAGGTGGAGGTAAAATGGAACAGTTCAGGTTAAAGAATATTCATGTTCTACAAAGACCCAGTCAAAGTCTCCAGATATGAAATGCTGATTAAATAAATGTATGCCAAGTGGGCATAATAAAAATGCATGTCATACTTTTTAAGTTTCATTTCCAAAAGCATTTGAAAACCATGTATCCCTCCATCTCACTTGGACAAAACTCCCTGTAAAAACATTAGTTTCAACTTCTAATGTGACAAAATGTGTAAGAATTTAGGGGTTATAAATACACAAAGCACTATTTTATTGTCATTTAGTATTGTGTGCTGTTGTATTATGTGTGTGTGTTTACGTGCGTACCTTTTCAGGTTGTAACGTGGCAATGTCGCACTCCTGGTTGATGCACAGGTCTTTAACAGTCTCAGCAATTGCTTTGACTGCCAACTCGATACTGAACACAGCATACGGATATATCATGTTGATTAACTGAGTGATCTTTGTATCGAGTGATGTATTCGAGCCACTGACAGTCCCATTTAAAAAGTCGCTCAAAAACGAGTTGTTCTGGTACAGATCGGGGCGATTATCAAGATTCCTGAGAAACTGTTCAAACCTGGATGTGTTTCCAGATTTTAGGGTTATGCCAAAAATTGTTCCGACGTCTTTCAAGTTCCACCTTGTCGTGTCCAGACAATTAACTGACTGTGACCAGGTGTCGCTGGCTATCCAAACTTTGTTTCTACCACTGTGATGCTTCAGAACATTGTCAAAGATATACATCATGTGGTTGGGTTTGGTGAAGGAGACGATAACTGAGACATTAGTATTTTCAGTGATGCTTTTGACCGCTTCGTTGATGCTGTCCTTGAGGTTATTGTCAACAAGAAACTCTGGCAAGAATTTAATGTATGCAAAGCAGATGTCATGACGCTCAGCATGATGCCGGAGACGTTCTACTGCATAGCGGCCATATTCACCGTCGGTTGCCACAATTCCAACCCAGTTCCAGTTGTGATCCTTGAGAATTTCAATGACGGCTTTTGCCTGGTGATCGTCCTCTGGTACAGTCCTCAGAAAGCTTGGGAAGCGAGTTTTATCACTTAATAATCCAGATGTAGAACCATAACTGATCTGTACAAATATCACAAATCTCATATTAGAACAGCAACACCAATAATAATAATAATAATAATAATAATAATAATAATAATAATTTCAGCGTCAAACTATGGCAATTTGAAAGCAAAATACCTTTTCCTTTACAGAGGTAGAGTAATGTGAAGAAGTATTTGCTAAAGCCTCAGACCATTGCTCATTCTGACCACCATATTTGACTGTCAGAATGGTTTTCACTTCAACAAAATTCGAGTTTCAACCTCATCAGTCCACAGAAAATTTTCTCAAAGGTCTTGTGGAACATCGACATGTTTTCTGGCAAATATGGGTGTGTATAATTTTTTTGTACGCAGTGATTTTCATCTGAGAACTCTGCCATAGATTATATTTTGCCCACTTTGTCTTTTTTTCTCTTTTAGCCGCTTCATGGCAATAAAAGCTAAAACAGAAGAAATTTGAGTGAATCGTACACTTTTTAACAGAACTATGAAAGATCAGTTGCTGTCTGACTAAGCAAAGAGGATATTTATTTTTTATTTATTCATTACATTTGATCATTAAGTTAAATATATCATAAATGCATGAATTAAGATGTATTTTTTTTTCCATTTTTATCATACCTCAGGGATTTTCTCCAAGTTGAGTTGTCTTGTGACTGCTACAGATATTTCTGAGTAGTAATCTCCTATGACGGCCATCACTGGTGGGGTGAGGTGTTGTTCGCGATCTGTGTTGTGATTGTAGAAAACATACGAACAGAAGGTGAGTTTCAACTGCAAGATGGGGAGGAGTTCATGTATCTTGTTATTAGAACATATGTTAGCATATGAGCAGACAAATTGGATCATCCTCTGCAGTACCGTGAGGTGCTGCGGTGAAGAAAGAGCTGAGCCAAAAAACAAAGCTCTTTATTTTCTGACCCGTCCACATTCCAAACTCCAGCTGTGGTCTAGTCTAGACATATGAATCTTAACCGTAAGAATAATGCAGCAGATAAAACTGACTGACGTATGGCTGGTGGGTGCAGGCTTTGGATTTTTAGGGCACATTCAACTGGAAGAAGACCCCGGGAGAGATCCAGATCTTGCTGGAGGGACTAAATATTTCCCACAATGTGCTGTCACTGGTTTTGTTCCTGCATCCAATACCTCTAGGATAAGCGGAAGGTCATCGACAAATGCAACATATAAATTCAGGCGCCATATCTCTAGTATTCTATCAAAAGTATTAACAGAAAACATTATGCAATTTGCTTTGTTGACCCATCAGGTTAAAATCACGGCCTAATATTAGAAAGACAGCTTGTTTTTATACGAATTATGTCTTGAGAGTGCTCACCATTTATTTTCATGAAGGGCAGAGTGTTTCTCAACGCTGTGGTAATATCACCGCAGGAGTCCACTATGTGATATCCCAGAGTGATGTTACCAAGTTCTCCACTCTGGTTTATCTCCTCTATTGCACGCACCATCATCAGAGACTGGGCCAGCCGAGCAACACTGAACCTGGTAAATAAATTAAAACACGCTATTTACACATGCCAAAGGCCAACCACATTGCTTTAGAGAAATAAAGAAATACCTGTTACAGAGTCCATTATCATCAACACTTTCATGTATTGGGAACAATCCTCCAATTATAATGTCCCCTGGAGACTTGGCCTCTTGTAAGGCTTCACTACAGAAAACCTGCAATGAAAAAATTGCCAAAAAGAACCAAAACTTGAAAAATTGCTCCATCTTTTCTATGTTTGGTGAAGTTTTTCCTCCTTAAAACATTTCTTAAACCCCAGTGCAGGATCCGAAGTTTCAGGTTTGTGCGTCTCGCTGGAGTGTCTGCAAGAGAGTGAAGCTTCAAACTTCCTGTAAGGTAAATACAATCTTAAAACTATTTTTAGCCTTTCTGTCATCAGAGGTGTTGTTATAACTCTGTGAAGGATGTGGAATGTAGTAGAAGTGCTAGTTCCCTCCCTTGTTACTATCAAAGCATTCTTTACATTTGTTAACCTTTGTTTGGTGGTAAAGCAAATCTAACTAGAGGAGAAAGATGTGTACTATTTTACAATTATTCTTCTAATTCACTTCATGCAGCATAAACTATATGGACTATATCACTTGCAAGACAGGAAGACTAAGGGATTCTCCAAAGGTTTCAACAAAATTTTATATAAACCTAAAGGAAAAAGCTATATTTTTCCTTTACCACTAAAGTGTTATTTTTAAGTTAGCCTTACTTGTTTCTGACATGTTGGAGAGTTATATATATTAGAGATGTGCCAATCAGGTTTCTCCTGCCGATTCCGATTCCAATCACCCATGAGGGCCGATCACCGATACCGATCACATAATTATTATTTTTTTAATCATAAGCACTACCGGTTACATTATGTGGAAAAAGGAACCATGAATTCACCTTAATTTAGACAAAAACTTATTTTTAATAACTTTTTCCAAGAAAAAAACAAATCAGGCATTGTGCAAATTGTACTGCTATTGATAATACCATCTTTAACAGACTGAAAACATCTGAAGGCTCTGAAGAGGCTAAATAATGCAAGGAGTCAAAATAAAACCTCTCAACATTGCCAAAAAATTCAAGTATAAAACTTTACATTCAAAGGCAAATACAGGATCCATTACAATAAACAATCCAGAGTTACTGAATGAAAACTTCCTGTTAGCATGGCGGCTAGCTGATTACTGCTAGTTCTGAGTGGCTGTTTCTGACTGAACGGAGTAATTAAGCAGAACAGGGAGGAGATCGATTATTTTTTCAGAGATTATTTGTCTCATGTTAGGACAGCGAAAGTTTTAATATGTATGTAAAATTAATTTTTTTAAAGTTAGATGCTGCAGCTTTAAACAGAGGTTCGGTGAGAGTCACTACCAGGTGGAGCAGAAGCGAAGCTCCGTCTGTGAAACATTACTACCTGTAGCATAGCAGCGGTTCAACAGCGAGAGCAGAACCAGAGTCTTACACCGCAGCTCGATGACTTAAATAATTTTGCAGGTTATTTGTTTAGCTTTCTGACCGTCATGCTAATCCGGGTGAGTGTTTGTAGCTGTGCGCTGCTATACCTGCTGTCTGATCGCTCCGTATGTCTTTTTTACTGCAGTAAACCTCGATGTAGCCAAACTCCGTCAAGTATGGCATTGTTTTTATGCCATATTAGATTCGTCGTGTTGATGCATTTTGACATGCTTCAATTTTCCGCCGCAACATGCAAACTTCCCCATTCACTCAGTGCGTTACAGTTCCACACGACATCGCTTAGGATTTGTTGCTGCGCGTTTGCGCAGAGTGAAGGAAAGAGGAGACCAGCTGCACAGGCAGACTGGGAAATGAGA
>NW_006800061.1:320633-352870 GCF_000485575.1 Poecilia formosa | reverse complement strand
TATATATATATGTTTTAGTGATATTCAATCCATGTTTGAATATCACTGTGTTCCATATATTCCTACACATAAAAACATCAACACACACCTACATGCTCCGGTGTTTAGCTGCTTTTATTGTTTGTTCGGTTCGATATCGTCCTTTAAAAACTTTCTAAACTGCTGTTGTCACTATAAAAAGTGTAATTTGTGCAACCAGCTTTTTAAGTTTTCTACCTGAAGGGAGCGGCTCGAGGGCTGATTATCTACTGAGCACGAGACATGCGTTAGGAAGTTCCTGCTTCTGCGCATGTGCGGAGAAGTGAAGGAGAAGAAGTCCCGCATACTTTTGGTTATGTACAGTACGAGGAAATATACTTTCAGAGTTTGTAAGGGACAAGATTGTTTGCGAGATTTGTCTGTAACTTACCCAGCCACTTGCAGATAAGGAATTCTCGTTACATCAGCGGCTGTGGTCCTAAATTAACTTCAGACGGTTTGTGAAGGTAAGTGCATTCTTGTGTGGCGCAAAGTTTCTGGGTAACTTCCGTACGTGTTTTTCTAAATTAATTTATTAAAGCGCTTAATATTTTAAGCGGTTATTAGTCTGGTTAGTGTTAATAAATTACAACTTAAAACGTGTGTTCAGCTGTGTTTGGTCAAGGTTAAAAAAACCCCAAAACAACAAACTACCGAACAGCTGCTTGACTTACACTATTCCTGTTTATGCTGAGACAGTTTGAGACACGTCACAGAGCTATATGAAGATTTTTAAATTGATTATTTGCGGTAGACGAGAACAGTTAGCTTTGTCATGCTTCTCAAGTCCTGTTTGTTTCTTCATGACTTCGTCTATTTTAGCCGGAAAGGGCGTGTGTCTGTGGTTTTATTACTTGGAGAACCAGTACAATTAAACTGGCTTTGAGTACACAGAACTGCTCTGTCACTGACAGTATCTCATCTCTTTCTTCATACAAAAGCTCCTTTGGGCTCTAAAGCTGTACTCTCTTATAAACCGCGGTCGTAATTGATGTTGCACATCATTTGTGTCAAAAATAAACAGACGCTTCCCACAAACCAGACATCAAATGCATCTATCTGCCATATATCTATGTTTTGGATGTTTCCCTGCTTCAGCACACCTGACTTCAATTGATGGATGATTTGCAGTCTTCTGAATGAGTTGTGTTAAAGCAGGGAATCATCTCAAATATGCAGGTTAGTGCACCTTGGGGACCAGGGTGGGGGAGGAAAAAACAAAATAAACAAAAATAAATCAGCACTAACAAAATGTAATGCAAACAAAAATGCAACCATGGCTACTGCTTAGAAAAACAAAAACAAAAAAACAATATGGATTTGGACTGTTATCATGTTATGTATTCCCTATATTGACTATTTTATTGGAGAGCATTTTGAAGGCCTGCTAAAATTGCTTGCTGTTTTCAAAATCAATATTCTACTATTTTTGCAATTCTAGCCCCTATTGTTACCATAAGGGGTAACAAGTTGGTCTCAGCTAAGTGTTTCTATTTGCTCTTCTAGAGCCTGTAGTTAGTTGCTTACAGAGACGTAGCTTACCAACTAATTGCAAAATAGGAGTAATGGGTGGTGCTCCTTTAGTTTCAACACCATGATGGGTTTTTCCACTACTGGAAGTATTTCCAAACGGTTTAATTTGTCTTTGCTATGAGAGCAAGGGGAACTTAGCCTAGTTTCAGCCAGCTTAACCACAACCAGAGGAAACGCTGTGGTCACTTCAGCTCTTACTTTAAACCATAAGAATATTATGTTTTATAGATGTAGATATGAATTTGTGATTCATCTCTTTTGTAAAATGCAGGGATAATGACTGGCCAAAATGAAATGACCAAAAATGAGAATATCTACAGGTGGTAAGGTTGGAAGGTAGCTTTCATTGCAAGCAAAAGCCATATTAAAAGATTCACTGCTATGAAACATGCCAAGTAATGGCAAACACAAAGCAGTTTATCAAGTTGCTCAATATTGCCAAACATTTATTAACTATTTTTTTATGCACAAAGTTGATTGTTGCACTGACAGTGACATATATTTTATTAATTAGTTAGTAACTTCCTAAAGTGTTTAAAGAAAGATATACTACACCACGGTATTAAAATATAATTATTTGTTTTAGTTAATTTGGGTGGTATACAGTTTTCCTGATTCTCTGCCTTATTGGACGTGGTCAGATTATGTTTGAAAGTGTGTTTCTGTGATTCTCTACAGATTCTCCAGGCCTCGCCTCACTCCAGTGATGTCTACTTTGTGGCCTATGGTGATCTCTAATTCTACACCTCATTTAAGCTGCTTCAGCTCCAACCAGACTGTTCTCTCAGGACTCGACTTTGGAGGAGTGCCAGTTGTCCTGCTGCTTAACTTCTGCGTTTTCATTGTATGTTTCCGTCGACCTGCCTCTTATGTAACCAAAATTGCCTTTAGCATTGAAAGGCTTATGACATCAGGACTTGCTCTGTATAACACCATTCAGTAAACTCAGTACATATTTCTTTTTGTTCTTACAAATGAGTTGATGTCTCTTTGTCTTGTTTTCTACACGGAAGTCATACTCACCCTAAATTTGCTCTTGTTTTGATACCAACAGTTTCTGCTGCTGGTCTTCTCATTTATCAGAAAGAAGTTCTGGGACTACGGTCGTTTAGCTCTGGTCGCGGACAATGAAGGGTTGGTTAATACCTTGGCATGGATTTTTTTTTTTTTCTTTTTTTCTGTTGTTAAAACGAGGAGATGGTTTGGCAAATATACTGACAAGAATTTAAAAGTCTAGATTAAAATAAATTGTGGTTTTAGGATAAAAAAGCATTTTTACCAGGAAACTTTTGTGTGACAGGTTTAATGAATCAAAACATCGTCGTTATGGACGAATGCCGTCCACCACTGAGGACCCCGATTATGAGTCGGTATGCAACACCATAAAAAAAATTCTATCTCAAAATGCTGCCGTATTTAGTATTCTTTGTAATACAGTATTTCTGCTCCTGTACAGGGATTCTGCTCTTGGCTGCCATTCATCGTCAGAATGGAGTGAGTCTTATTGAGCTTTCTTCATTTTCTTCTGTGTCTTTATTTAACTTAAACGTGTTTTATTGCATGTTGCTGATTATCTTGTGTTTGTGTTTCAGTGAGGAAAAAATTAAAGAGAAATGTGGCATGGATGCTGTTCACTACCTCTCCTTCCAGCGACATTTGATCATCCTGCTAGTGATCATCACTGTCACCTCCCTGGCAATCATTCTGCCTGTGAATATGTCTGGAAACCTTTTCAGTAGGTTTAACACCGAGTATTGCACCCCATCTGACAAAGACTCCATTTCTTAAAAGTTAGAGTTCAGCATCTTCTCAAGTGTTCAGTAATGCTGAACACTAACAGACTTACTACAACTAAGCAGAACAGAAAAACAGGAAGCAATAAAACACAATCACATGTACAGAAGTAATCTTGTTCCTTTGTTGTTGTTTTTTTTAACCTTTAAAAACACGGAAACGAGCCGTCAGTAATGGTTCAGTTCATAACGATGAATAATTTGAGACAATTTTCAGTAGCTTACTTTTGCTCTTTTTATTTAAGAAAATTGGCTTTTGTATCCAAGAAGTAATAGCCGCCTGCAGAAGGCTGCTTTTAGCATTTTTGTTTTGATCAGTGATCATAATCTGTCAAATTTGATAAAAGTCTGTTTGCTTACATGGTTTCATAACAACATGTAAATGTAATATGAGCTCCAGAAAGTAATATACAAGTAAATTATAAGTGAGGTTTGAACAGTTTCATGATTATATATTCTAATCTTCTCTTGTAAGTTCAGAAAATGTTTAACCACAAAGAGAAATAAACTTTAAGTTTGACTGGGTACAAAAGGAAACTAGGTTTGCTTTAAAGCCCAATGGCAAAA
Organism: Poecilia formosa; assembly: GCF_000485575.1. Lineage (NCBI taxonomy): Eukaryota > Metazoa > Chordata > Actinopteri > Cyprinodontiformes > Poeciliidae > Poecilia > Poecilia formosa. The sequence goes on along the minus strand of NW_006800061.1, from coordinate 348,959 downwards.
GGCATAAAATAACGGAAGCCAGTGTTGTGGTGTATGTAAGATACACCACAACACAACATCAAACCTAAAAGCGAACAGAAAATAAATCTGGGGCCGAGAACATGTCCCAACCACATCCACAGCAATATGGGCGATTTTCAATATTTCCAGTAAAACTAAATAGTTGGCAACACAAAATAATGTCAGGAAATAAATAAAATGCACGGCGTAAGGGGAAAATCAAAATGTTCTTTTATAACTGGGCGAAGATGTTCACACGCTCAAAATATTTGTATAGTGTCTCTGTTGCTTGACAAAATAATACTATGACTTCATTCTTCTAGGAGATGATCCCCATAGTTTTGGAAGGACAACTATTGGAAATCTTTCCATTCAGTAAGTATGATTTAAAGATTTATGAGCTCTGGTAATTAGCATGCAGTGCTGCTGTCATAAATCTTAATGGTACCTACCATTTGTTACACCAGAAACAACTTCTTATGGCTTCACACTGTGTTTGCGGTTATCTACCTGTCCCTGACGGTAGTGATGCTGCGATTACACACGTCCAAAATGAAAGGCATGCGCAGAGAAAGAGTGAGTCTATTTAATAGTTGCACAAAGCAATTGATATATTTTTATATATGTATATATATATATATATATATAATATACCTTTCATCTCATTTTCTGTAGGCCAGAAACACCCTGTTTGTGTGTTCGATACCTAAAAGAGCAACAGATGAGCAAGTAAAAACTCACTTCACGTACGTAAAATGACTTTGACTTGACTTTTTGTTTTGAAGCAACCATATCACTAGTTAGGATCTATTGCGTTGCTCATCTGCTGTTGTATTTGTCCTCAGGGAGGCATATCCTTCTTGCCAGGTGTGTGCAGTGACATTGGGGTACAACGTGGCCAAACTCATGTACCTTGATAAGGAAAGGTAAGATCTTAGAGGTAGCTGATTTTCTTTTCTGTACTTTTAATACTCTAGACTGTAATTTTATTTATTAATACATTTGAAATGAAGGCTGGAAGATGTCGTCATGTCTCCACGGTATTCTCATCGTTTGAAGTAAACCTCGGGAACTTGCATTCTAATGCAACACAGTTTATTTTGTCCAAAGGACAAGTTATTATGTCCATCATGAGTGGAATATTAACATTTACTGCTCTGTGACTGCTAGAGATGCAACTACGTGCTTAAACATCATCGGTCAAAAGGGAGTGGCTCTGTTTAGAAGAAATTAAATATATTTCAAACACAGTCTTCATGCAAAGTAGTTAAGCATGAATGCTAGTTTAGCTTTACTTTTAGGTGAGCACCCTTTGTCTGTGTTTATGTTTTTTGTTATTCCCACTCAGAGTTCGAGCTGGGACAAACCTGCAGTATTACGAGCGTATCCTGGACAAAACAGGAGTGCGAGAGCTGATCACCCCTCGTGTATGTGGCCACTTCTGCTGCTGCTCTGGCTGTGAAAAGGTGAGATTAATCCTTTAATCAAGGCGTTCTTTATGTCACAGAGTTTTCTTCATCCACAGCAGCGATCAAACTACTGCTAGATCAGGCAGTATCCCAAGACCTAAACCTCAGTCCAGGCATGCCTCTTTAAAAACAATGCAGTTTTAAATTACAGTTAAATAACACATTATACTTCATCACTAAGGAAGTATAATGCAAAGGAAAGTAGAAAAAAATATATATTTTATATATTTTAGAAAAAAATATATATTTTTTTCTGCATTTATCCAGACCCTGGACATTTTCAAAATGTTTTACTTCAACACATTTGAAAATGTGTTGAAGTAACCCTATTCTTACTTGAGTACATTTCTGACTACTCTACCCCCTCTGCCTATGTTCAATTCCTTACCATTTAATTGATGCCATGAATGAACCCAATCCTTTCTGTGCAGAAGTTTGCTCACTGTTGCATTCTACATATTTCGAAGAAATCTTCATTGTCACAATAGAAAGCGCAAAGTCAGGGAGGAGACATTAGACCAGAGGCCAGCAGCAGGGATGATGATACAGGGACTGATCAGGTAAGAAGAGATTACAACTTGCTGAGAAAAAGACATGTGTTTCAGGGAGAATGCAGGCAGGTGTCAGGACAAGGTTTTTACTGATATTACACACTCATTCACACTTTAAAATAGTTTTTTGCCTGTATAGCTTTCATAGGCAGCACACTGTTTTCCTCACAGACAGTTTACATCTCACACATTGTCTGATTTTGCATTTAAAGAAGTAGATTTCAGAGGTTGGGGACATTGGTTTCTAAGATTTCAGCAACATATGAGATATAGTACAGTGTAGCAGCTGTGTGACTTTTGCATTCCTTGTTCATGTGAGTGGTATTATACTTATATCATGTTCGAAATAAATAAAATATCCTAAGTTTTATGCTAGTCTGAGCATAACTACTCAGCATTTTCTGGTGAGTCATGCACACTTGTATCCGTTTATGTCATTTTTGTTTATTTTGTATTAATAAACAATGTAGTTATTTCATGTTACATAAATATTCATTTACATATGTATATTGAATCAAAAGCATGGATCACAAATATATATATAAAGCACCCTTTATATGTATATATAAAGGGTGAAAACTACTTAGATTGTTAAGGGAAAGACGGACATAAACAAACCAAAAAGTTGCAAATCTTTTGGCAACACTCGGAAGTGTAGCTGATGACAAATCACAAATGTGATATTTCATCAGAGCCTCTCATAGTGATAATTTTAAAATGCATTGATCGGAATACTAATCTGATACCTGGGATTCCAAGGTCATTTGTATTTTAAGAGATCTATAGAAAGAAAATCGGTAAAAAAAAAAAGAAGAAAAACCTAAATATTGTGGCTAAAAGGGGAAAAGTTAAATAAAAGGAAACATTGTTTTACTTGAACTTTGTGTATTTTCTCTCAGGTTGATGCCATAGAATATTACAGACATAAAGAAAAGCTGCTGCTGGAGGAAATGAGACGACATGCAGAAGAAGTGCCACGGAAGCCTCTGGGTGTCGCTTTTGTCACATTGCAGAATGAGGCTATGGCAAAGCAGTGAGTATCCGTTCTTCATTCAATGTTTGCAATATCTAACTTGTTCATACCAGTTAGTATGAAAAGGTTCTGTGATCTGCTACAACCACAAACTTCAAATCAGTTTGAGATTTAGAAGCAGCGCATAACATAAGCATGGTTTATACAGCATGAAAAACATGGTGTACATTTGTACTTATCAATACTTTGACTAGACCAACCTCTCAGTACAATTAAGCTGCAAGTCTTTTAGAGTATGTTTCTACCAGCGTTGTACATCTGCCAACAGACAATATTTAATATGTGCGTCTGTGAACAGCTACTTTTCAAGCTTTTCCAAATATTCTCAATTATACTAAGAGCCGTACTTTGACTGGGCCATTTTAAAATGTGAATATGTTTTAACATGAACATATTCACATCATTGTACATCACTGTAGCTCTGGCTGTATGTTTAAGTACATTATACTACTAGTGAACTTCCATCTGAGTCTGAACTTCTTTCAGCTGTTTTCTTCCAGGATTGGTTTTAGCTCTACTTTCCATCAACTCTGACCAGCTTCCTTTTCACTGCTATAGAAATACATCCTACAGCATGATTTTTGATCTCATCCAATCATCCTTCTTCCACAGGTTCTTTATGTCCCCTGTGGAAGAAGGGGACATAAAGAACATAATAGACTTAGTCGCATAATAGACTTGTGACTAAATTAAAATGGGAGAAGTGAGAGCTATAATAGTTTTCTTTCAATATTTGCCTTTTTTCCCTTGCAGTTTATAACTATGACATGTCTTAGCAACAGATTCTCTGCACCTGCCAGTTTAGGTGGACCATGATTTCTTAGTACTTTTGCTGTGTTGCCATACTTAATATTTTCAGTGGATGAACAGCGCTTTGTGAGACGTTCATAGCTCGAGACATTATGTCATAAACTAACCCTTATTTAATATTCTCCATCAATGACTCGTCGGGTGTTTTTCCAACCCTCGTTTTCAAGGCACACTACCCTGCATGTGTTAGATGTTTCCCTGCTTCAGCACACCTGATTGCTATTGATGGCTGATTAACAGTTTTTTGCTGAACTGCAGTCACTTGAATCAAGTGTGTTATATCAGGAAAGCATCTAAAACATTCAGGGCAGAGAGCCTTAAGGATCAGAGTTGGGTTAACACTGCAGGCCTTCACAGAATGACTGATCAGAGTTAAAAACCTTTACAGAACTATACTGCATTTGTGGAGCACTCAATGGAAATATTTCTGTCAAGATGCGTCTATGAAATAATGGTTCAATGATCCTTTCATATGCACAAATGTGCCTAATTACAGTAGTATTTAGTAGCAGTCATTTGGAGCTAACATAACTTTTTCTGGTATTGCAAATCTCAAATATATGGTTTTAAGGTAAAACTGTGTGCCACCAGCAGGGTGGTACTGGTTAATGATACTGTGCATCACTAACTGCTGTGTAATTCACTGTAGCATCCTAAAAGACTTCAATGCCATCAAGTGTGAATGGCCAGGCTGCTGCTGCGGGAGGGAGCCTCAGCCTTCGTCTGTCAGCAGAGATCTGAATGTGAACAAGTGGCGGGTCAGCTTCGCTCCACATCCCAAAAGTGTTTACTGGTAAGATGAGAAACATCAACACAGCACACACTGGGTGCTCCCTGTACATCCCAACAGTGTGTTAAAACTATTTCTATGTTCCCTTTAAATTGTGTTTATTTACTATATTATTCATTGTAAAAAATAAAATAATAATAATAAGACGAAAACAACAGGGTGGGGTTTAATAAATGCATACATTTACAACATATTTAGTTGTTTTGAACATTTAGTTTTATCTTTTTTAATCTTGCTCATATCTTGCTTTCACACAACAACCTCTGATGGTTTTTATTTTCTTAGTGCAACTTCTCTGTTTTGCTTTCCATGACCACCAGGGAGAACCTTTCAGTGCGCGGTTTCTGCTGGTTCATCCGCTGGCTGGGAATAAACCTCTCCCTGTTTATCCTGCTCACCTTTCTGACGACTCCCACCATCATCATTAACGTCATAGATAAGTTCAACGTGACTAGTCCAATATACAACCTTAATGTGAGTTCTGATGACTCAAAGAACATGAAGCTGTCATGGTTTTGTTTTGGGAGGGACAGTTAATCTTTATGTTGCTTTTTTCTCCATCTAGAGCCCCATCATCAGCCAGTTCTTCCCGACTCTTCTGCTTTGGTCGTTTTCTGCATTGTTGCCTACAATTGTGTACTTCTCTACTCTGGGAGAGGCACACTGGAGCATGTATGACGAACACATTACACTGTGGTAATGAATGCATTGAACAGGTTTTTATGGCAAGTACATATTTTTATTTTTCTGTCATCGCAGGTCCAGTGAGCAGCTGAGCATGATGCGAAAGTTGTACTTCTTCCTGCTCTTCATGGTACTTATTCTTCCCTCGCTAGGACTCACCAGGTAATCCGGATCAAGCAGAATGCCACCTTCCAAGTGAAGTTTTTTTATTATTTCAAGTAACTTTGTTTGTTCTTGTCCTTGTAGTCTTGCGTGGTTTTTCCGTTGGCTGTTTGATAAAACGTTTCTAAATGACGGGAAAACAAGATTTGAGTGAGTATTTTTTTTTCTCATTGGTTCTCTAAATTTAATTCAGTTATATTCTTTAATTAGGATTAAGAAACGTGGAATTATTTGTTGCTTTGTCTGACGCAAGCAATCATTGTCTGGATAAATGTTTCCAGTTTTGTTCTGCTGTCCCACAAGATGGTATTCATAGGTGTTGATTTTTTTTTTTCTATTTTTTTTTTTAAATCCTCCAGGTGCGTGTTTTTACCGGATCAAGGAGCGTTTTTCGTGAACTATGTGATCGCGGCCGCCCTGGTGGGCTCTGGGATGGAGTTATTGCGGTTGCCAGGGTTACTGCTTTACACCGTACGTTTGATACTTGCTCGCTCTGCTGCAGAAAGAAAATACGTCAAACAGGTAATGACATTTTATGCTTTTTCTCATATTTTATTAGCTATTCTTGTACACATGCATATGTAAGTCAGCATATTGTATATGTATAGGTATCACAATGTATAGTATATTTATGCAATATGTTATATCATAACATATTGCATATCTTATGTGCTGTATGCAACTGGTTTCAGTTCTGTAGAATGTAGATAAGTTCTACAGAACTAGAAATTAACAACTTAAATCTCAGATTACAGTGACAACCACATGGTTTATGTATGAATAGGGAGTAGGAGTAAATAAGTTAATCTTTTTCCCTCTCATTTTCAAGTCAAATTGTTTTCTTGCTTATGTGTAAATACAGTAATATTTTATAAAAATGAACTGGACAATTTCTTGTCCATAATGTAAACACATTTTTGAATATTTTGTATATGTGTATGTACATGTATTTCTTTTCATTCCTTTTTTACCCAGTAAGGAATATAATATGCATTTGTCCTCTGTTTGTCTCAAAATAAGTAAAACAATAAATATCTTTAATTGTAGCAAAACTTTGACAAAAGTGTCTTTAATAAGGGTTGTTATTTCACATTCTAGGGTTTTTGTTGTACTAGAAATGTTATCTATTTTATATGAATATACGTACTGCTTCATTTAGAAGTTAACTTTAATGTTGTTTTTTTTTCTTTCTTCACAGCACCAAGCGTATGAGTTTGAATACGGAGCCATGTACGGCTGGAATTTGTGTGTGTTTACGGTCATTATGGCTTACAGCATCATTTGCCCCATCATTGTGCCATTTGGTAAATAATCAGAATCCCATTTTATGCTTAATCTCTGATTGTTGCCAAGTAACATGAGCGTTTTGGTAACATGTGACTTTATGTTTGTCTCCTGTACAGGTCTCCTTTACATGCTGCTCAAGCACCTGGTGGACAGACACAACTTGTTCTTTGCGTACCTTCCGACTCGCCTCGACCGCAGTGTCCACCTCGGAGCTGTTGACCAAGCCTTGGCAGCACCAATCATCTGCCTCATATGGCTCTACTTCTTCTCTGTCCTGAGAGCAGGTTAGAAATAAGTGGCTTAACATTTAATGTACCCACAAAATTCAATGTATTTTATTAGGATTTTATTTACAAAATTGAAGGAAAAGATGTTTTTGTTTTTTTTTGGCAGTTCTAGACCTGGAAAGTGAGGCATACATTTGTATCGGTATTGAGCACTACTGAGTCAATAGAACAAAGGTTTGCTCTAATTACAGTTGAGATATGTCTCCACCTACTTTGTACATTTACAGACTGAAATGTTGCCCATTGTTCTTATCAAATAACTTGGGCTCAGTCAGATTGGATGGAGAGCATCTGTTGACATCAGTTTTCAAGTCTTTCCACGGATTTATTGTAGGTTTTCGGCTTGGACTTTGATTGGGCCACTTTAACAAATAAATACTCTTTGATCTAAACCATTAAATTGTAGCTCAGGTTGTATATTAAGTGTCATTGTTCAGCTGGAAGATCAGCTTCCATCTCAGTTACGTGATGCATCTTTTAAAAGATTTTCTTCCAATTTTGTCCAACATTTAGCTACATCCACATTTCCATCATCTTTAACAGATTTTTCAGCCCCTGCAGCAGGGAAGCTTTCCCACAGCATAATACTACCACCACAATGTTTCACACTAGGGATTGTCTGTTAAGACTTGAAGTTAGTTTTCCTGCAACACAACATTTTACATGTTGTGCAAAAAGTTCCATTTTGGTCAAATTTGACATCTAAAACGCCTTCATACCCTTCAATTACTTTTGGCAATCTGCAATTGAGACTTCTTCAGATTTGATTTCAACATTATCGTCTTTCTTTTTCAACCAAATTTGTTGAGTTCATGACTAATTGTTTAATTCTCCTGCCTAATCTATGGATCTGAGCAGGTCCACAGAGTTACAATGGGCCTCTTGGCTGCTTCTTTTATAAATGCTCTACTTTTAGGCGTTTACATAGGGTCATTTACTGTACTCTAACCAACCTTTAGAGTCCATTTGCTAATAAATTGGGATTCTGATATGGTTAGATTTTTATTTTGATGTCTGAGAGTTAAGAGACTTAGTCAGTTTTCAGATTTAAAAAAAAAAGTATCTTTTGAGATTTCTGTGAATATTTTTGCAAGGCACTCTACACTTAAAGAAAGATTTAAAAGTTGGACATGTTGATGACATTCATTTTGAGCAGTCGGTACATTTTGTGATTTAGTGTTCTTTAAACCTTAAAAGGTGAGTGTCTTTACACTGAAGTCATGTTGACGATTCTGCTGAAGTGCTGATATTTTAAGGTGAAATCCTGAAATGAGAAAAACGAAGCTCTGATAATATGTCCCTTGCAGTCAAAGGTCACAATAAGCAATCCTCCCTGTGAAGTGTAAGCAATGTTAAAGATATGTAAACAGTACGTAATCTGCTTGCTCCCTTGCAGATCAAACATTGTGTTCCAGAACTGCATGTCTCTTAAGTGTGAAAAGCCGGTTCAGTGTAGCGGCACTCTGAGCGTATTTGAGGTTTTTACTTTGTTGGATAACAATCGGGAATGAACAGCTTGTGTTAAAAGTCCCTAAGGCGCCAACTGAACCTCAAAACTCAAAGTTCAAGGTTGTAAAAATCTCAAATTATTGAAGGTTTATATTTTGACTTCTTCATAAAAATATTGCCTTTAACGTGCCTTGGAGAGGAGAGCATACTTCTTATTTTGAAGATCAGGAAATCCCAATTACTACAATAAAGGAAAAACGTTCAGACAGTTGAAATGAGTTTTCATGCATACCTCTGTGTTGTGCAACATATCATTTGACTTTATTAAAAATGTCTCGTTTTGACAGCTCACCTGTCTAGCTGGAAGGAAAATTACACTGTAATTTATTGTGATATCCTCCTCTTTTGCTCAGAAGAACTATCTGCAATAATTAATGAATGATTTACTGCCAGTGTCACATTATGTTTGCAGGCAGATATTTTGCTATTATAAAAGTTACTGTTAAGATTAATCAAAGGATTGTCTGCTTCAAGCAGCTGGAAGCAACAAACACACCTGTCTGAGGCAAATAAGTCGGTACTACGTCATGATTTGCCTGTTTTTGTTTTTGTTTTTTTTTACCCTGCTTGTTGTTTTGTGTTCTTGGGGGTCGACATTTCATCCTGTACTGTCTTTCAGGTTTCCAAACGGCTACGTCCCTGTTCACCTTAGTTGTCCTGTGTTTCACTGTCTTCATCTGTTTGGGCTTCACCTGCTTCGGCCTCTTCAAGTACCTCAGTCCTCATAACTATACGGTGAGTCTTCCCCCACCTCTGCGTGTGAGCGCACCGTTGCCGTGACGTCATCCTTCACGCTGAGCATTCAACTTGTTTGTTTTTCTTTTTCAGGTGAAAGAGGAGGACCAGGATACAGTAGAGGGAGTGGAAGAAAGTACTAAGGTGGTGTACTTGGGCCTGTTCTTTCAAAATAACAAGTTCCACTGTCAACAAAGATCATACATGTCGAGAAAATGTTCCATGCTGACCTGAAGTGAACCTCGCTGTTTGTTTGCTGAACCTTATTGGTCATGTTTTCTGGTGTTGGTTATTAACTAAGAAATCATTACCATCATGTCTGAAATATTTCTGTTTGGAGACAGTACAACAAACAAGGAGACTTGAGGTAGAATACACACATGGAAGACTGTACCAAAGTTGAAATGAGCAGATTTACCACATTTTTGGCTAGAATGTATGGAAACCTTGCATGCAAAACATTTTGCAGTTCTTTAACAGTGAGCCTTAAAGCTTTAGCCTCAGTTTGCATGGCAGCAAGAAAAAAAACTGTTAAGCTTTCTAATTGACTGTTCATATGTGCAACGTTCAGGCAAATAACTACTGCTTGTAGTAATTTCTGGACCTAAATAGTATGACATCTAGTCTTCCCTATTTTGAAGATGGACTAAATATAATGGCTCTATGTGTCAAGTTATATTTATACCAAAGGCTAGCAGGAAGTTATGGGTTAGTGCTGATAAGATTATCAACTTTCTGATCATTTTAAACATGTGAAGTTTCAACTTGGGGGTGGGGGAAAAAACTTTTGGTTATATACATTTTATTGGAATTTTTAGGGGTACGAAAAAATTGTAGTTATTTTAAGTTGGTTTAAACAATTATTTCTTAACAGATTTTTGTTCTAACTGAATAACCATAAGTAATAGTCACCATTGACTAGTTCACCCTAAACCAGAACTAGTTCTACATTCTGTTCATGCTTTTAAAACTGAATTAAACCTGAATATACGTTTAGAGTCTCAAAATGAACTATTCTCCTCTGCTGTTTTTTTTCCTCACCTAAACTTAGTTTTTATTTCCAGATTCTCAATAAAATAGCTTCCATCTATTTATTTTCAAACTTTAGCTTTCAGAAAGCGAAACAAGTGTGAAAATTTTATCAAAATTTAGTAGTATATATTTAATTGCAGCCATTTCTAAAACACTTTGAGGTACGTTTCTGTTATAAATACAGACAAAATTGTCAATCATGCAAGTTAAAGACGACATCTGTGCTCTCATTTAGACTATGCTTTCTTCTGCGGAGATCAAAGTTTGTTACTCAGTGCTTTCAGATTATGGAAGATGCCATAAATGCTAACCCTCTGTCCTTATCTGCACATCTGCAGGTTTACCTTCCAAGAGTGCTCGATACCCAATCACCGGCCACCACCACAAAGGAACCCAGACCTCAACAGTCGTATGGCTCCTTAGACGACGGTCTATCTGAGAGCTTTAGTCCAGTGGAACATAAGTAACTCCAAGGGTTCTTTTGCGCTGCACCTTAGAAACAAAGCTGGCTGTAGTTACCAAAAGTGATTCTACTTGCTTTTCAGATCTGATTATAAACTGTCCCAGGGAGTCCCACTAACACTTCCCCTGTTCAAACATCAATCCACCATCCTTACCGCCATCTGTGATTAAATCGCATCTAGTGTTAGTTTTCAGGGGCTTGTTTATAAGAAGGAGAAAAAAAATATATCTCAGGAAATTTTTTTGATATTTGACTTATCGTTTGCACTCGAGCAGCATAGACAGAACACATCCTGTTTGAGGACACTTTCAAAAGGACCAAGTAATGTTTGTAACAAACACTGCCATTCAGAACAAGCCAAAAACTAAGGAACTCTTTTTTTTGGCTACTTGCACATTTTAAACCTACAACTTACCAAAGAGCTGGACGAGCACAAGTAGATATTTTCACCCTTCGAGGGAAAGATTTTATATCGCACCTTCTGTATCTTTTATGTTTACTGAAATGACTAGTGTTTTTGCTTTATGAGACAGAGAAACCAAGACTTTTGCATTTACAAATATGGCAGAGGGTTTGTGTCCGGAAGTTCATTTTTTGTTGTAATTATGCATTACTTTTGTATCCACAGGTAAAACAGCCTTACTTTACATTTTAAAGATCGAATGAATCTTTTACCTAGACTTTTTTTGTTGTTGTTGAATGTAATAGATTTTTAAGTTATTTTTCGAAGAAGTTCTTCATACTTTTTTTTTTTTTTTTGTCAAAATGGTGAAGGAGTTCAGTGTTAATATATTGTCATTTTTAAACTCGAGGGAGAATTTGAGGTACATGTGCTCATCTTGTCACCAGGGGGCGCTGTTGAGCTGCAGTAAAGATTTGGGTCCCCTGAAATATTCATAAAGCTGTAACAAAAAGGTCAAACCCACAATGTTGCATTGAGCATTTCTAACTTATTCTGACACTGGTCTGGACCAGTTTTCTGAGCTGCAACCCTGCCAGCTCCACCTCCTCACCTGATCCTTTACTATTGTTTCCTTTTCTTTTTCTTACCCTCTCTTTCTCCTGGCCTTTCCCCTTTCTCACCACAGTACCTGCCTCAGTAGGGAAACACCACTGTTGTTAAATAAAGGGCTGTCTAGAAGGGGACTGCAGTGATTAGCACAGTCGTTTGAGACGGGCGATGAAGTGCTACACTATCACGTTGAGGTTGGTCGCCGTGGTGAAAGGAAAGGTTTGGACGAGGCTCGCTGTAATCTAATGGAGCCTCGCAGTGGCACTAGGAGAACAAAAGCCAGTTCAGAAGCAGTAAGAGTTGAAGAGGTTTTCAGTTGCTTCGAGAAAAACGACTTTGCTTGTTCACTCGCTTTGCAGTGTTGATGTCTGCACATTCTTTTAAGGTCCTTTCAGGCTACAGAATGGTAAAACACAAGTCTGAGGAATACATTTGTCAATTTATCTTTACAAAGCACATTTAGAGTATTTGAATAAAAGATTTTAATGTCAATTCTGTAAAATCTGAAAGCACCCATCTGTTTCTTTTTTTTTTTTTTTTTGATGGGGGTGATCATGGCTCACCACCCAGGTTGTCATTTAATCTGAGGGCAACCCAAGAGTGGCACAGAAAAGAAAATTGCCCACTGTACCCATATAAATCGTCTCTTGTTGCTTACATGTCTGGTAAAATCCAGGATCTGATTTATGGATTTTGATCCTGTGTTGAATTCCTCTTTTTGCACTATTTTTAGCACCTCTTGTTCAAAATCTAAAAAGCCTAGAGCTGTAAATCCTTCAGAGAATTATTTTTGCAGAGATCATCTTAAACACAGTTTTAGGTTTACTTCTTTTTGTGAAATGACAAAAGAAGTTGATGCTGTTTGTTTTTACATAAAACCCACTTTAGACAATAATGAAAACTGCTATATTCACAATTCAAACCTGGAGTCAGTTATTTTGAGGTGATTGTAGATTTTAAAGAAAACTTTTCTTTTTTTTCTTTTTTTTTTTTTTTACTTTGTGAAAAATAAGAAAAAATATTAAATGGAGGAGCTGATCAAGGATGCCATTTGTGCAAAAGTCACCTCTGCTCTGTCATGAAGTTGAAGTTTATATACGTTTAAGAAACAAATACAGTTTTTACTGTCATGTTTTTCATTAAAGTACAAAATATGACTATGTAACTCCACATGGCTCATTTTGTTTAAGTTGTAATAATCAGACAGAATCTGTCATGGCTGCAATACAAAAAAAAAAACGCAACAAAGCCACATGACAAAGCTGTGCAGAGTCAGGATTTGGGGGCCACTAATGGATCGCAGATATTCTCACGCAGCTCCAAGAACGGGGAGTTTGATGTTGGACACCTGATATACTATCTGTGCTTCGTGTATACAACGCCCAGCCGCTGCTGGAGAAACTTCCTCTGAGGAGCAGAAGTAATAAAGATGTTACGACTGTGGGCCTCGGGAAGCATTGGCGTCCAGCGGCTAGCGCAACGCCGAGCAGCTTTCCAAATCCACACATCAAACTAAACTCTGACCCAGAGTTTGACGCGCCACATTTCACTGGCTCAGCTCTTGGCCACGGGGTTCTCGACTTGTTCTCGTGGGCGTGTGAAAGTTTTGATCCAGCTGCGTGTAAACCGGGTGTGGCGTGCAGCATCTTGTGTTCAAATACACATGTATTATGTAGTTTTACACAAAACTGGCTATTCATTTGGCGTAAACCACATTTCTGAAGATGGGAACCCGGAGACGTGCAACATTTTGCAAAGAATTTGAAACCTCAAGTTAAAAAAAAAATAAATAAATCCGTAATCTTTAAAGTTGTATGTTCCTTTCAAAAGTATTGCAACTCTAACTTTTTTCACATTTTCTCAAAATGTCTGACACTTGGTATGAATTTATATGCAACCCCCTCCATTTCCATTGTTTGGCTCTGTATGTTGAGGGTCCTTATTCTGCTGGAAGGAGCACCTCCTACTCAGTCATAAGTCTTCTCCTCTCTAACAGGTTGTTTTTTTCTGGCTTATATTTAGCTTCCCATAAACCTATTTCCTCTGACCAGCTTCCTCACACCATGGATCATGTTCTTCTGTCATGGTCATGTTCAGTGACTTTATTCTTCTAGACTGTTCCCCTGGTGAGTGATTTGAAATGCTTGCCATACTTTTCAGATTTTTGTTTGTAAAACCTTTTTGCTTAATTTTCAGCATATGACATATGCACTACTTTGGGGATCGGCTTTTCTAATTTTTAAAGAGCAGGTAGGCCAAAGCCCAGAGTCTGTTTTCAAAAAAAAAAAAAAAAAAAAAAGGCAAATGTATATTATGATTCATTTGATGCTAGGTCTATGCAATAAAATACAGTTTTTATGTAAAAATGTACCTTATCAGTGACATTGTTATGGAGGGCACCATTTGGAAATAGTGCAGAGAAATTGTCAGATTCACTACATGATAAATGTAATTTTACAACCTCAGAAGAGGGAGGTTCAGGCTTCCAGGGAAAAATGCATTCAATCATTTAGCCATCTTATTTTTCTTCACTAAATTGAACAAAATTAGGGAATTCCATCCTCCTTAATATGCCCTCTCGATTGATTTGGATAACAACTCTGTCCGCAAGAGTTTAAATTCATAGCAGACATGACTGTGTTGTGGTTTTCACTGCAGGGGGTTTGACAGCTCTTCTGAAAAATAGTGTCGGTGAACAAAGTTTGTCTTCCCTTCGACACATGTAATTAAAACAGCACCTTACAAAAGCTAAGAAAATAAATAAATAAAAAATTACACATGAAAGATCCACAAATGCCACCAGCCTGTCTGAGCCTGAGTTTAATTAAGATGGACCTGGTTGAAGTCGAGTTGAAGTGTTTGACGTGGCTGTGTTGTGGAAATCACTGCAGGGGCTCTGGAGCACTTCTGAAAACTGTTGTCGCTGAACACGATTTGTCTGTGCTCCTGCGAAAGCAATTAAAATGCCACCGTGTAGAGAGAAGAGAGCGAGAGAGAGGGCAAAACACAAATCCATGAATTCCATCTGCCTGTCTGGGCCTGAGTCTGATTCAACTCGTCTGAGCTGAAGAAGAAATCTTTAGCCAGCACTGTGGTCTAATGAAGCAATTTTAAATATCTATTTTTATTTTTTTATTTTTTCGAAACTGCTGACATGGAGATGAGCTGAGGACCAGATGGAGCTGTCATCCTATCAGAAAGCTGTTTAAAACAGAATGGAGGTGCAGAGAAAATTCAAAGGCCACAAACACTCAACCATTCAAACCAGCTTTAGGCCAACAAATGCCTTCATTCAATTTTAATCTTTTCTTAATGTCATTCGGAGTTCTGTGCTGATTACATCAGTTTGGCTTCGTAGAGTTCACATGCAAAACCGGGCAGCCTACTGTTCAGAACATTCGCCCCTGTTCTGAAAAGTGTGGCATGCTTTTGCTTTCAGTCACCTGCACTCTAATACACCTTAAAAAAAAATCAATTTCCACAAAATACCTTCAGAAGTCACCAAATTTGTAAATAGAGTTCACCTATTTGTAAAGTAATCTGAGTACAAAACCAGACGTTTGTCAGAAAAGTGAGACTCCACATCAACCTGAACCCTAAAACATGGAAGTGGCAGCTTTGTGGTGTTTTTCAGCAGGATAGGGGACTAGGAAGATGGATGGCGCTAGATACATGATAATCTCTAACATGTAACTATAAATAATCAAAAATTATTGGGGGTTTTTTCTGATTTGATAGTAAAAAATATAAGGAGTTATTGCATACTACATACTGTAGCCGAACCTAGCTCTGGTCTTATTACAAATTTATTAACTGTAAACACATAGCGAGTGTTACACAAAGGAAATCTGAAATGATTAACTTCATTTGGTTTCAAATGGTGGATTACTCTGGACAGGTCAAATAGAATCACTAAGACTTGGCTGTTTGAGTATTATGAGTATACACAGCACACATCCTTCTGCTGAAGCTGTTTATCCAGCACTAATCCAAAACCACTGTGTGGAGTGGAGGTGTGACAGCCGCTGAACTCTGTGCCCTAACTGCATTTGTTATTGTTCTGATCTGGGCCTTTGTATACCAAATACGCTATTATTTAGTCACCTTCCTCCCTCGTTCTCAGTATTCACTTAATTCCACAATCCCAGGCCAGCAGAGTTGAGAGAGAACCGCTGTTTGTGTGCGTGTGTGTATCAAGTAAGGATTAAACCCCATTTAGAGTTCGGAGGTTTTAGGGTCAGATTTCTTCCTTGTCACCGCTAAGATCGATGGACGTGACCTCTGACCAATCTGCTCCGATCTGTTTATAAACACGGCGGCGGCCAATCACGGCATCGCGTGGGCTTGTGCCAACCAATGAGCGGGGCTCCGGCGATATCATGCTCTGTGGGCACTCCCATCTTTTGTCCGTCAGGATTAGTGCCATGGCAACGCTGGCCGCCTGGGAGCTGAGTTTCCCAGAGCAGCGGGACGAGGACAGAAACAGACTGCTTCAGTCCAAGTCTGACTTCCTTCCCGGGCCAATGAGGGAACAGAACTAAGGTGGTGTGTGTGCGTGTGCGTGTGTTAGTCTGAGTCCAAAACTTCCACAAAGAGTGCCAACTCTAATGAGGTACCATCCTGAGCCACAAGCTCAAAGTTTGTTTGTCTGTGTGGGTGAGTAGGTGGGTGTATGAGGGGCCGTTCTTCTGTGTTCTGTTCTGTATAGGGCAAAGTCACACCACTCTCCCTCTCTTTTTTTTCTCAATGGACTACATTAACCAGAAGGGCAGAGGGCCAGGCAGCTGAAATCACCGCTGCTGACGAGGCATGTGACTTCAGACCGAGGCCTCTTTGTTTGGACAATTGCAGCCAACACACAGAGCCCTGAAAATGTCGCGTGACATGGGAAGAGAAAAGGATGAGCATGAATGAAAGCTCAGGAACAAATGAAACCAGAATGTGCGTACTGCTGCACGGTCGTAGTGATTGGAAAGTTAAAAACCTAAGGCTGAGGTTTTAAACCGATTAACGTGCCATTGGTTATGTTTTTGCAGTTTGGCATTTATCGACTATAAAACGAGGGACTTGAACCGATGCAAAAGCAGGAAATACTGCAATTCAATACAGCTCTTAATTGGCTTGATGCAAATAAGCGGGGAACAAAGACACTGATATCAAATTGCAAACTTCACACGTGCAGCACATGGCACTTTTTCCTCGGTGTCTGTCGAGCATGCAAAGTGAGCAGACCGAATGATGGACCTTCGTGGAAATAGAGTAAAAATGTTTTTAGTTATGAAATTATTAACAAATGCAGATACAATGAGAGGCCAATTTAATGATAACATTGATAGGGAATCTCTTAAAGTAGACTCCTACTGGCCGTTTGTGGCATTGCAGTTTAAAGTATCTGCACTAAAGTTTGCAGTAAGTGATAAATTCAGCTTAGCCCCTCAAAGCACTTGTTTGTTACAGTGATCACACAGTAAAACATATGTATATATGTTTTATTTTACTGTAAGTGTCAAGTTTTACTATCAAACTAATAAGGCGTTATACTGCCAACCTTACTATTGGCAGACAAGACTCACAGCTTTCAAAATCCCAAATGTACCAGCAAATGTATTATTCAACAACGCAGACATGTTTTACTGCCGAACATAAAAAAATGAGCTGTGTGAAAGTCTGTGATATTGACGAATTATTGCACCTTTGCAGTTTGTTTCAACTTTAGAGGACCAGTGTATGCAATAATAACCAAAATTGTGGAAAGGCCTCAGCATATCTGGGTCCTCTCTGGTGCTTGGACAAGTCTAAGCACTGTGACCTGGCACCCCTGTGGGGATTGGTCATCAGAGAAGTAGCCATGTCACCCTGATGGCATGGCGACAGCTTAATCTCGCCCATATATTTTGGCAGCACTCAAAGTAATATCCTGCAACACTCTTGGCAGCGTTGCTGCTATGCACCTCGTGTCTTTCCTCTGCCCTGGCCGCAGCCAGGAGGATCTCACGTATCCATTAAAATGAAAAATCACATGCCATGCCAACACCTACAGGACCAACATTAGGCCCTTCGTATACAAAGATCAGTGTGCGCTTAGTTTGTGGTGAAACAGGACTCTCGGCTGTGGTGAGACGCACCCACCTCCGAGGTGGACGGAGTGCTGGCTGACAGATGAAAGCGTGAGTTTCTCAGGCTGCAGTTCAAACTGCAAAGATGTGCATTTTATGTTGACCGTGAAAAAGCACGCGTTCCAACGACTAAACGTCTTGATAATCAGGAGCAAGTCGAATATCTCTACTCAAAATTGTGAAGCCTGATATCATATTCTGAAAAATGTACTTTTAAAAACCTCTGCATGCCTGGTTTTTAGGGGTTCATAGGTCATATGGCACAAATTAAAAAAGATGAAACGCTCCACTTGACAGGCATGGTATAATAGGATCATCATGCACAAGATCATTCCAAGTAGACAGTCCCAAAAAATTTGTGGGATAGTAACCAGTCATATTTTTTTGAGTGTAACTAAAGCCAACTTCATGCTGCTTCTGCTGGAAGAGGCAGCTGGACTGGAGCCATGATAAACTCCATAACCGTTGTTCATTCACTGTCTCCTTAACTTGATTAGCTCCATAAACGGTTTAGAGGAACAGGCAATTGAATTAAGGGTTTTGAAACACTGCTAAGCTGCACAATGAAGAAATCAACAGATAATGAAAAAAGGATGACTTTTAAAACTAAGATTTAAAACGTAAGTGATGCGAGAAAGTTGAGGGAGCAAAGATTAACTAGATATGAAAGTTTTATGAGGGACAAGACAACATTAATAACGACATACTGGAAATTTTCTAAAAGGTGGGAGAACATGTTTTTCCTTTTCTTAAGATTAGGAGAGAAAACATCATAGAGTCATGAGGTGACCACTGGAAATTTCCAGAGAGTGGTCATCCTTCTAGAATGAAACTTGATATTATTCTAACCCTTACTAATTCTTGCTCACTCGTATGCTCACGCGTCAATTTTGCTAAAGCGAGAGCAAAACAGATTCATTTGCAGCACCATTGCAGATCCAGGTGAAAATTTGATCTTTGTTTTTTTTTTTTTTTTTTTTTTTTTTTTTAGATTTAACACATACAAATATTTGGTAGGCATATCTTTAACTCAACAAAAGTGTTTTTTTTTTTTAGATTTAACACATACAAATATTTGGTAGGCATATCTTTAACTCAACAAAAGTGCACAACAGCCCAGCAGAACAGGAAACACACACAAAGCTGATTTATAAGCCCTGTTCACCCATTCAGTCATGTCCCAGGAATTCTGCCATATGTTCCTTGAGCTTAACCAATTTCATCTCCCTGAAAGTTGGTTAAGACAGCCAGGAACCGAACTGTCTTTGGCCCTCTCTTTTTTTTTGTCCATAATCCTCTGTTCTTTAAGAGGCTCGTGGGAGAAAGAGCATCGAAGACCCTCCCAGGACTTACAGTCTGGATTAATGTTTAGAATTAAACTACACTCTTTTTCTAGTTATTATAGGGAGATAATTTGTAAAAGAATGCTCTATACTACAGGACACATACATAAAATGTGTCAGCTGCTTTACTATTAGAGAGACAAGCAGCAGTAAGTAAATGGAGGTCAGGGATCTCTAAATGTTACATTCCACTTGGTCCAAAAAGGCAGCTTGAGATTTTTTTTTTTTTTTTATTTAGGAAATACACACAAGATCTAAAGTAGTGTCTTGTGTCAGGAGGTTTTCCTACATTGCTTTGGGTCTTTTAAGTTACAGAATGGGGCCTCCGTGGATCAAATCTGTTCCAACCCCGCAGATGCAAGATCAGTTTGGGATTTGCAGCGATTGCACTTTAAGCTCTTGGTCATGTTCCCTGAGCGGTTCTAGAGAAGTTTTTGAAGTATGTTCCACTCTATTGTTCTGGAGTTGGAGGCCTGCTCTACTCAGTCAGGGATAGGCTGTGCTAGGTCTGAAGGGATGCTTATGGGGGTGGAAAATGTCAAAAGATATTACCATGTAAAAGTCATTACAAAGTTTTGGAGCTTTTTTTTGTTGTTTTTCACAAAAGCTGTGTCTGTCTGTGCCTATTTGTTTCTAGCCACATGAGCTACTTCCTTTTGGTTTTATTGGCAGTAAAGCAGTTCAGCATTGTTGTCACAACTGGGTATGTTTAGTTTATTAAGCTAGAGAATATAAGACGCAACACCAGAGCAGCAATGGTTAAAAAAAGAAGACGAAACTTCTCGGTTTTAAAATGCATTATACCACGCCTTTAACTAACTTCATGCGGTGTTTCTCCTGAAACACAATGCTTTTTTTTATATATATACACATTGAACATTTTTGCAGTTTGGAACTTCGAACTACAATTAATTTGACCGTGATTTCATGGGTTAGATTAGCTCTAAGTATCACATAACTTGGCAGGACTGTCATGCATTTGGTCCCTGTCCATACGTGGGTTCTCTCTAGTCACCACTGTCCCATTAACATTAACGTGTCCCAGCTAAGACTTGCTGTGAACTCCACAAATCTACACTGAGGAAGAGTACAGTCTTTAAACATGCTGAAGGTACTCTAGTCAGATGAGAGAACTGTTCGGCCTGCAAGCAAAACTATATGGTAGAAATGTGGCCTAAGCGGATGCAGCTGAACTGAAATCAGAGTAAATGTGATCAATTCCATATTTGCTCCCTTGCCAAAAGAGTAAAAGGGTCTGAAGTCACGTTCCAGTGAGCTAAGTGTCCTGGGAAAGGATAAGTCTGAGTTATATTTTATTCCAACGCAGTCACCGGATCTTACCTCCTGGACTAAGTGCGCTCAGTCATGTTGTTATCACGCAGTCTCACCGTCTGAGTCTGAAAAGGACCATCCGGTGGGCATGACGTCACACGCTGAGCGTGCGGTGATCTTTAAACCACTTTTTCCAATCCCACCACCCCCAGGATTGGAAAAATCCTGGGGATTGCTTTTTTTCTGGTTTTCGTTACACAATGTATCTAATGCACGTAGCAGGGCGAACTTACATGCTTCAAGTTGGAAATTAAGTGAACTAACACACACACACACACACACACACACCCCCACACACACACACACAAACGATTAAGAAAAGCAGTTCAGTAGGTCACTATGGCAACGAGGTTTTGTTGTCAATGACAACCAAAGTAACGTTCGGACCCGACGGTTTCAGTTTTGGCTCGTACGTGAGTTGGCTTGGTTCATTCAGTTAAGTAGTTAAACAACTATTAGACAAATAAAACATAGACGTGTCGTTGTGTGGAGAAGAACAATGGACTCAAATTCGCTGTCGTATTCTCTGGACTTCATTGCCTGCAGCGGACGTATTTTAAATATTGAACAGAGAACCGCACTTCAGACGTCCATGTTGATCCTGAAGAAAAGCTACAATTTCAAACGGGTCATGTTCTGGGGGAAACTACTGGGCATAAAGCAGGACTACTTCATTGCTCAAGGGAGAAGTGAAGATGAACTAAAAAATAGAACATATCTTTATAGGTAAAGTAATCATATTAATTATGATACAAATCCTATTTGTTCTATTTGTTATTTTCTTTTATTTCTCCTGTTATTATTATTATTGTTAATGTTTTTTGGTCTGTGTCATTCAGCTTCAACTGCATGGACTGGCTCCTTCTTCCAGCTGTCACTGAGACCATGATTGAAGAAGTGACCAAAACTGCTAAGGGTCATTTCATAGGAGACCCCTCTTATGTGTATGAACAAAATCTGTACTTTCCGATTGAGACAGAAGAAGAAGCAGAGATTAACGTGGTAAGTTTGGCAATGGCTGTGAATAAAATCACAATAGTCCAATGGCTGTTTTTGATGTAATTTGGCTCAGTGCCCAGGTTGCCATTATGAAAGAGGGCGGCATAAACCTTTATGGAGAAGGTAAAGGTTACGGAGATTGGAGACTGAACATGGCTGTACAAAATAGCCGACCGTTTAAGCTAAAGATAGTAATTTGTTTCAGAGTTGTATTTGTTGCTAAATTTATTTTACAAGGCAAACTCGAGATTTAAGAAATCTTTACTGCGTTTGATCACTTATTCAAAACAAACAATTACAAATCTGAACTTGGCCGTCATAGGCCGTCACCAGGGGAGCTCTGAGGAAATTCAGCTATGAGTCTCTTTCCAACAGGCTAAATATTACATTAGCATGAAAAATGCATGTTTATTGTATTTGGAATTGATTAGCCAACAATAATTGCACTCTAAACTGTATTTTGTGACATGGATATTGCATTTACCAATATTGTAATGAAGTTTCTTGTTTTTTAAACTCCGTACCAGGTTGTCAACAACAAGGGTTACTTTTTAAGTCTTCTTTGAAACACATCTGTGTTTTCTGTGAAGTCCTTGCGTCCTGTCTGAGTTACATTCTCCCTTCTTCGTTACAGACCAGAGTAAGTGAAGAGAACAGACTGGCAGTGACTATTCAACAGATCGATGAAGAAGTGTCTGTGGTGCCCCGAGGTGCCTTCATCAGGACCCCACTTGGCCTTGTCCATGTCAACCGCAGTTTTGAGGGTAACTTTGTTGAAAATCTTGTGGTGCAGATTCCTCTGGTTTACTGTGCATCATGCGAAGAATGCAAATGACTCAGACATCCTCTGTTAAAGAACCTCTGACATTTTTGATTGAAGTGGTTAAACATGATAGAAATTTCAAGGTGGCATCATCTTTGTTTACAATATCTTTGGCTACTTTGTGTATTAAGACACATTCTTGTTTTGTTCCAGTTGTATCTCAACGTGAATTTTCTGTTGTCTTCTTAGGTCTTTCTGAATCAGAAGCAAGAAAGCTCGACAATTTTCTACACTTCCGTGAACCGAAGAGAGCAAACACTTTATATCTCGAAAGGATGGGGGACTGGTGCCCAGCCATCGACTTCCTGGATGTCCTTAGTGACGACATTCCTAAAGGTGAAGCTGCAGTACTCTCATCTCCTATTGCTCTGATCACCTATTGTTCTCCTCACCCAACCTGTCAGTTGACAGGTTGGGCGATGGAATATTGTTTTATAGCCAAACCCTGCTTTAAACGTCTTAACAACTTCACCTCATAAGTGTCCCCTGATACTTATGGGGAGACTTCTAGAAGCAAATGATTGTCCTGGATGTGAAGAAAAGGGCCATCTGAGTTGAGGAACAATGTGAATCCATGCCATGCTTTTTAGATTTCTATGTGTAAAAAAAAGTATAAACATAAGTTTCCCAAAATAATAATAATGCATTACTTTAAATTGGTCTATCAGCTAAATTCCCAATAATATACACTGAAGTTGGTTGGATTTGTATTACAAGGTGCTACAACAGAAGAACCATCACATATCACTTGGGGCCTGTGAATTTTTGGTAAATAAAATTTTTAGTACCATTAAGATTGTTGCATAAGAGGACTATACTGATAAACTTCAAAATGCCTAGTGTTATACTGCTTTTAAATTGGATAGACCGAATTCCTCTTTTACAAAATATATACATTTTTATTTATGCAGTCCAATGATAAGACTATTTGGTTTGATCTAAATTGTCTGGACTTTGGGTCGCAAAAGTGAGAGAAAAGTAAATCAGAAATATTCCACTGAATGTGCAAAATGTAGATGGAATGAGATAGTTAGCTTTCTCACTGCTGTGTTTTAGTGCCGCCAGCCTAAAGCGTTCCATGTAATGGAAAAAATAAAAAAAATGAAGAAAAGCCAAATTCAGGAGGCAAACATTAAACCACAAATACTGTACAAACCAGTCGTGCGAATTTAGATATGCACAGTCATGTCAACATGACACTGAGGTTTGTCGCTGGATCCCATCCAGGCCTGAGCGAACATGCACAGAGAGGTCCTGGGTGTAAAGCTATGTGCATGTCTGAGGACTGAAAGAAATGTTTAGCACCCACAAGCAAACACTTAACAGATGTCTGCCTCAGGAGACATCTGAGGCAAACATGTGCATTTGTTTACGCGAGCAGTGTCGTCACTACAGCAGACAGCACGCAGCTGCTTCGGCACGACGCTCGCTCCAGCCTTCGCTGAAGCAGGTTGAGCGTTCTCACTGAAAACGATAAGGAGGGCATATTTAGAAATGATCCCTCAGACGGGGGGAGGAAAACAAACATATCTGCGCCAAAATACCGGGGCTTTCTCTGACCTTGGCTCACAGAGAAAGCCAAACTTTATTTACTGTGCCTTTGTTTTTCCCCGCAACAGTTATGAGTTGCGTCTTACATAATAAAGCATCCGTGTCAGTTTTTACTTTGACTTGCATCATATTCGTAAGACGTGTCCAAAACAAACAGCTTTGGGAAAAGCTCGTTTATCTATCAGAATTGCCTCTCTTTTGTGTAATCGAATGTTTTCATACTGGCCAATCCGGCCCTCGTTCAACTCCCATGTCCCTCATGTTGATGGTCCCACCCAAACATGCTGAGAAACGAGCTCGACGGCAGACATCAAGACGTACAAAGGGATGATTTATTAGTGTGTCCCTTGGCAGTTTTCTGCCAAGGGACACAGAAAACTGATGGTGTTCCCAAAGATTACTGCAGGATTTACTTCAATGCAGAAAGCAGGATGTAGCAACTTCCTGTGGTTTAATGCCAACTGTTTACAGGTTTGCCTTGTTTGTGTTTAGGATCGTGGAGTCTTCAGTTTGAGTGTGCCAGCAGAGTGTGTGTGCTGCGCAGCCTCCTGTGGTTTGGACTCACTTTCTACCATGTGCCAAATACGCCACAGCATGGATACATCTACATCGGCAACGGGCTGAAAAACCGGGACCTTCCTTTCATGCTGTGATATAAACATGCTGTTTTTTTTTATCTCAAAGTTCTTAATTTTTTTTTTTTTTTCCCCAGTCTTTAGAGTGACTAAGATCAGTTAACAAGGAGCCTTTCGGTTCTCTTCTACAAAAGCTATTGTTACACAGTAAACAAATGGTGAGAGTGAGAGCAAACATTGTCATTTTATTTAAACATCTGTTCTGCGTTGTGTTTAGACAGTCAACATACCGCCTACTTTGAAAGTGTAACACTGAGCCCGGTTGCTGGTGACATTAAGTTGTCAGAGAATGTTTGGAAAGTCAGGAAAGATGG
Organism: Poecilia formosa; assembly: GCF_000485575.1. Classification (NCBI taxonomy): domain Eukaryota; kingdom Metazoa; phylum Chordata; class Actinopteri; order Cyprinodontiformes; family Poeciliidae; genus Poecilia; species Poecilia formosa. The sequence goes on along the minus strand of NW_006800061.1, from coordinate 324,022 downwards.
TTCTGGGTGGGGCTGATAATGACTCATAATAGGTCTGATGCAGATTAATAAACAAAAGTTATGCTTCAGACGGGCTGTCTCCCACGCCTTTATGACATAAATCCAGATTACATCAAATAAAAACCGAAGACCCCGCCTCCTCCAGCTGATCTGTCCTTTCTGTCCTTCAGTGCTTTATGTACAGCGGCTTCACTCCGTACCGCACGTTGTTCCTCAGTGCTGGGTGACCTACATCCATGCGCTTCTTGCACCACTTCAGTCCTCTCTTATAGATGGGTTTCACCGAATCAATGGACCAGCGAGTTAAGTACCTGTTAACCAAACGCAGATGTGAGAAGAATGTTTTGTAGCATTAAACCCGCCAAGAATGCATGTAGATAATGGAGAAAAACACAAGCTGCCACAGACTCAAAGCAGCACCTGTTCAGTTGGGGTTTAGGTCTCTTTGGGACGTGACCCTCTGGAAGTTTGGGTTTGTGGTCAGGCAGCAGACCTTCAACACAGACAAAAAAAAAAAAAAAAAAAAAAAAAAAAAAGATGCATTAGTTTCAGTGTTTCTATACAAAATGAAATTCTCACAAATTAAGATTCCCTGTTCAAATTAGTCCTTGAACCCAACCATAGTCAAAATATGTCAAATTTATTTTTTATTTTGGAATTAGTCAGTCAGATTATAGTGTTGGTGCTAGAGTGCAGAAGTAACTAGAATTAAGTTCAGTGTATATATATATATATATATATATAATTTTTAAGTTTTTAATGTAGAATACTCAAGGAGATTACAGCAACTCGCCTAGCTTAAACACTGTTTAGCAGATAAAGCAACTAATCTGAGAGTTCCTACTGACAACTAAACTGATGTTTTAATTTTTATTCAAAAGGTGCAAATCAGATCACCAGGGTAGGAATTTACATCCGGAAAAAGTCCAAGTTAGCAGGTGATACGTTTGATATCCACCCAAGATAAATGGAGGACTTTTGTAATTGGAAGGTGCCAATCATTTTTACAAGTTGAATATTTCCAGCATTAGTTTCTCAGTTATTTCCCACTTTTATATAACTTAAGTAATATGTATCTGTTTGCAGATACTAAAAACATAGTCACCCATAACAATACCAGTGTTTTGCCCAGCTAACCTCAAAGGCAAAAATGTTATCTGGGTTCACCAATAGTGTTATTATTTGTAACACTGCATGGTAGACTTCAAAGGGCATGCAAGTTTTAGTTATATTGTACTTCCCACTTTAGTCTTATTTGTCTAAAAAAAAAATAAAAATATGTTAGATAATTCAAATGCAACTTGACAAAGTTCCATGCCTATTCCCAGTTCCATTTTTTCCCGTTTTGTTGTGCAACTTAAATGGCGAAGAGACGGGTGCTTTTTTGCTATGAAGGAGAATGTTCTTGTTTTTTTGTTTTTTTTACCCAACCAGCAGATGCAGCTCTACTTCTAATAATCTGCATAGAAACCACAATGAGTTTTCATGATTGCGACACATTCCCAGCACAACAGAACCTTAAAAACACAGAAACACCTTAGTAAATGCAAGCCTCGCTTTATCCAGCTAGACGCTCACCTGCTCTGTGCGCCATCTGCACACAGATGGCAATCTTGCGATGCTCCTCCAAACAAAGACCGGTGATTCGCCTGGGCAGCATCCCTCCATCTGAAGTGATGAACTGGCTGAGCAATAAGACGTCCTGGGGAATTAGAACGGAGACAATGAAGCATCTCGATACAGCTATAATGATAGGATTATTCTGGAAGCGTTTCTGGAGCATTACAGTGTAGTTGTATTTGTGTTGCAGGTTCCATCTGTAGATAGGACACTTGGCTGTAGGATTTGGAGGCTGTGGTCCTGCTGGTATTTCTATGATTTGTCCCTCAATCTAGAAATAGAAAAGGAATGATAAAACATGAACTGTGATAGTTAATAATCATTAATGTTAATTGGGGGGTGAGGGGAGCCTTTAAAGATGCACCGATTTGGTGTATAGACCAGGAAAAAAAAAAATCTAATTTTGGTCTGATTTCTTTCTTTTCTAACCTCTCATCTTTTTTTTTTTATTAAACTCAAAAATGTGTCATTAAGTACAAGATTTTAGTTGAAGATTTTCTGGAGAGAGAAAATGATGGGAATTCTTAGTTTTGATTTAAAAAATACAAAAAAAGATATGCTGATTTTTCTTAGTTTCTTTGCCGGTCACAAATCAGGGTCAATCAGGAGAATGTGTATCAAATTCTCCATCTAGCCTGCATTATTAAAAAATAAATAAATAATAATAATAATAATACATATAAAAATACTTCTTGATCATACTACTCTAACAACACTCAAAACAAAGAGAAAATAAAATCTAATTGTTTGAGATGACAAAGTTTACTTACAGTTGTTGTTTTGCCGTCTTTTTTCTCCACCACTGTGAAGCAGACATTAAACAATATCAGGTTTTAATCATGAACGACCTCAACAGTATTTTTTAAATTACATTTTACTTTATGTAGCAACCCAAATAGGACCAGCCAAAGGGAGAGTAAAACAAGTATAGATTAAAACAACTCTCATAAAACACATCTAATGAACACATCACTTAAAAATGCAACTTTTGTCTCAAAAACATGTAAAAAAAATTGCCAAAGAAGAAAGAGGTCAACTTCAAAGTCTGTGACTGATGATTTTTATCTATCATTTGTAAGTACAGCTCAAAAAATTTGAGGAACTATTTAAATAAAGTCCAATATTTATTACTCAATTCAGATGCTCGCAGATGTATTACACACAGAATTAAATATTTTAAGACTTAGTTTCTTGCCATTTTTATTTTGTAAATTTATGATTTGCAAATAATGAAAACCTTTGAAACAGAAAATCTGTGACACGGAACGGGTAAAGTTTGGATTTTATTTAGAAACCTACATAGTGTTTTCAAGAGGAAGATGAGAGACACCAGACCCAATAATGCAGATGACCTAAAGGTCACTGTCATGGCAACCTGACGTTCTTTGATAATGTTTCAGCAGAACCACAGGCTGACCAACTCTTGCGAAAGGAGCCGAAACTAAGTATAAAATGCATAGAATTGAATATACTTTTCAAGAGCCTGATAATTATGTTTATATCATTTTTTTTATCGATCTTGTGTAACATTAATTTTCTGACACTGAATGCTGAATGGTTGTCATCTTATGTAACCTTAATTACCAAATTTCTAGGAATTAAGGACTTGAAATATTTCACTCTACGAGAAATTAATCTACTGCATACCATACACGAGTTTCTCTTTTTGGAACTATTCTTAAAGTAACATTTACTCGAAGCTGTAAATGAAGTGAAAGCCTCTGCAAGACAACTCATTTGTAATCTTAGACAGTAGGATGCTGAACGTC
>NW_006800061.1:294038-319845 GCF_000485575.1 Poecilia formosa | reverse complement strand
GTCTAATATAGACAGGGTATTAAAAATTAGGGGAAACTCATGTTGTTCCTCTCCACAGAAGTTTTTCGTAAAAGGCGAAAGATTTATACAATTTGAAGACAAACATAAGTGTAATATCTTTAGGGCTCCACAGGCCTTTATACTCAGACATACAATTCACAGTGATGGTGACAAACAGTCGACGATAATAAAAAAAAAAAAAAAAATTGAATTAGAACTCCAACAAACTACAGGAGGGTTAAAAATAATATTAACGGATACCAATATCACCACTGAACTCTCTAGTAAATCGTTCTACGAACTTTACCGTGAATAAATCGTAAACCCCATCGCGTGGTGCATTATGGGTATTGCTCTGTTTTCATCATGGTTACATAGTGCCTAAACAGTTTGAGCGTTTTAAGCGTAGTGAAATGATAATAAAGATGTTATCCATTACGGAAGAGCATTGGATTTACAAAAGACTTATGTAGACAACCTAAAACTGTGTTTTAAAAAAATGTTGATTCAAAGTATTAAATTGACAGTGGACATTTATGTAGATCATTTAAGATTATAGGTTGGTTGTACCTTCTGACATACATAAGTAAAACCTAGATAATTTGATTGGAGAAAATCTGCAATTCTTTTCCATTTATTTATATAAAAAATACAATTTATTACTGAATAACTGCATATCTATAGGATCAGTTAACACAGTTAGATCAGGTGAGCTTATTTCTTTACTATCAGAAATAGAAGCTCACCTGGAGTGAGCCCAAAATAGGTAATTAGAGTATATTTTTAAAGTTAGATCATTAAAACATGATCAAATATTATTTTCTGAGACTTTTTATCTGAAGCTTTTTGTCTTTCCTATTGCAGTGTGTGTCCAGTGGCATTTTTAATATCTACAGTTCTTTTCAGAAATGTACCTGTTTTTTTTCTTCTCTGCACTATTTCAGTATATTTTTCACAAATTAAATTGTATATTGTTCTATTACATTCCTATAAGTATTTCTTTTCAGAATTAAGTGATTTGTTTTTGCAAGTATAGAATTTATCAAAAACATTTAAGTAAACTTTTAAGGAAAACAAATTTTGAAAGTTTTCTGCTCATATTACACAAAAATTATCTTTATGTGAAAACACTACCATATGCATATTCAGCTTCTGAAAAAGTTAAGATGATGGGAAGTCAAGATATAGAAAACATTGTGTTATGTATAATGTAAAAAAAAAAAAATCTTTATTTCATTGTGACTGAACCCTCTAGCCCCCCAAAATAAATATTATTCATATATTTATTTGAAAGAGTTTGTGGCACTAGTGGCCTCTTTTCACAGTAAACAATCAGAAAAATGGGAAGAGCGGGAAGGAGAGTATCAAATGGTCCCAAAGGAGGGAATCATGTTTAAATAAAATATTAAGACACCTTAAATTTTTTATGATTTATGATGTATGCAATTTGTCTTAGAAAATGGAACTCATGATGCATTCAATGTAAGAATTCTGCCTCTGAAAGTTGAACGTCTGTAAAGACCTTCGAGTTAAGGATCCAATTAGACTTCAGCGAAAATGAATTGTAAAAGTTGCAGGTACAATTGGTTTATTGGCACTTTTGATGGTTTACACCTCATTAAACCAACAGCACACAGAGTACTGTGACTGAACATGTTCCATTAGAAATTAAGGAAACAAATTAATGAAAAATATTTTTGTTTTTTGTGCATATTGTGGCATCTAGCACTCAAATACCTTCTGGTTTTCCAACTAGCAAACAGAATGCTTTCAGTATGGGGGAACTGAGCTACAACGTCCAGGTCAAACTGAACAGAAGCAACATTGTTGTGCAGAGTGACCAGGCTAACTGCTTCTAGTAACACACACTGAAGGCATGAAGAAACACCCTCACATATAGAGATTGTGCAGTTCTGTGTGCGTGATTGGTTTAATATTAACATATCAGGCAATTTACTTCTGCAGCTTTTATAATTTTCCCAATAAAAGTCCAATAAATGCCTATTGGAATGTTTCATTTGTACTGGGAAGTTTGACTTTCCAAGTTCCAAACTGGAAAAAAAAACAAAAAAACAAAAACAAAACACGAACACCTGAAAGTGAGAGTTACCCAGCCAACCCCGAGTTCAGTGTCAGGCAATGCAGCCATATTGAATTTAAGACTTGGAAAGTCAAATTTCCCAGCACAGACAAAACATTCCAACGGATATTTAATTCGGTTCAAGTTTTTATTCGCAAAATTTGACACGGAATAAAAAAGGAACAAGGAGCTACATGAAATCTATCATGGCGTTTATTGAGTGAAGGTAGCACCTAGATTCAGATACCTCTTGTGCAAATTATTTCAGGCAAAGCATTTCCTTTTTCAGTTTCACTCTAATTAGCAGTGTGCTCCTCATCCTTGTGTTGCTTTTCCTCAGTAGCAGAGCGATTCTTCTTCGCGTACCCTGCTCATCAGATGAAAGCGTTTAGGAGAACCTACAGGACCATTGTCAGAACATGCCAGGCCTTCAGTGCAGAAACTTCAAGATACAGGTAAACTCTCAAAGCACAGATAAAGTGGCAGATAAGGTTTCTGATGTTTGACAGTGTAATCACGAGAACACTATGCCATTATCCAGTTGAAATGCCTTTGTTTGCTATGTTTCTGAGTCTATCTCGCGTCTTTATCTTTATGCATAAAGGAGGGCTTTAAGGAATCCAAAGCTGGCCTGCAGCTGCACATCTGCGTGCAAGTAAAGGTCTTTCTTGAAATAAATGACAGTGCTTTCAGAACATGGTTGAAGCCCTTTTGAAACTAAGGTACCCTGTGGAGGTTTGACCACTGGAAGTGCCAAGCTGCAATAATTTAATGTGAAGTCTGGTTCAGCTGGTGTTATTACAAAAACTGATGGATGCCGGCTAGCACGCAACGTTGTCAGAGCAATGCACACTGTGGGAAACCTTTCGTTTCATGAAACGTCGGTGGCTGTTACTTGTGACAAACAAACAGAGTAAGAAGGAGCCGTAGTATGGATGTAAACAACCCACAGTTTGAGATTTTCCAAAATAGATCTTTCATAACCTCAGCCAACTAAAAGCACTATCGTACATCTTTGATGGTATCCAGAACTGGGTGCAGATGTGAATGCAGCCTGGACACATTTGGGATGGTTAAACATAAGATCGCAGAAACCACTGCAGAAAAAAGAACGATCCACATATGTCTGCACTGTTCAGACAAAAAAAATCTACCGTAGGCCAGAGCTCTAACTCTGCTAGCAAACTTGATTTTCTTACAGCTATCATCTTGATTTGCAATTCCTGCAAGCATAAAAAGAAGTGTTTTTGTACCAGTTTCCGAGGATTTATTGCTGACAACCTTATATTTTCGTTATTTCAGATAGTTGTGACATTACACAACTATGTATCTAGCTAGCGCTTCTGTCGTTATTACACAAATGGACACTACTGCTTTTTTAAAATCACTCTGGGAATCTTTGTTCCCAAGCAAGTGCAAAGCTAAGAGTCTTTGTTTTGTAAAAATACATTATTTTAAATGCAATGGACTAGAGATAAAGAACAAAAAGTCTGCTTCTGTGAAAGTCAGTAGATTTAAATCAGTTTCCAACAGAGAGTCATATCATCTTTCTTAGACGTCATCAATATTAACAGATAAACTCCTACTACTACTAATGTTTTGGATGTAATTTGCATTAAACCACGAGCAAAAACTCTACTGAGCTGTTTTAATTATTATTCAAAGACTTAGATATAATCCAAGCTCCAGGTTGCAAAAAATCAACAGGAACACATTCTTAAAATAGAACTATGACTCGGAAGGCTGGAGACGTCTCACCAATCACAGTTTTTAAATGCAATGTGGCCGTCGTTCACATAAAATCCACAGCTGCAGAAAAATAAATGCTTAATGTCTCTGATTACTTTCACTTTGACTGAAATTGTTGCAACAATGTTTAAATCCATGAAATTGGTAAAAAAAAAAAAAAAAAAAAAAACTAAAATACTCTCGGACTGCACTGGGCTTCTAAATTTTAGATTGATCCCTGAATAAGGCAGCCAGGAAATCCCAGTAGCTCCATGGTTGGCAGCTGTTAAGTTGGGTGTGATGCATTTTCAGATCAAAGTTACACCTTTCCAAGTAAATAGCTAGAAGGATTAGTTTTTAAAGTTTATCTAAGCCTGAGATGAGTGAGTCAGCTCCCTCAGAGGGCAGATCCTTACCACAAGAAAAATGTGTAATCTATTTTTTCATAAGCAGTCCAACATTTGGATCATTCTTGTCAAGTGTATTTGGACACAGTCTTATCGGGAATAAGTTGTACACAGTTTAGTTTTTTTTTTTTTTTTTGCATCTCTTGAGCTCTTGGGAACCAGAATAACTCATTGTTTCTCACTAAAACCTCTAAAAGCTTTGTGGCATTTTGCTTAGTCGTCTGCTAAGCCCCTGTTCACGCTGGACAAACAAACCACTAACGCCCACAAAAGTCTTATCTTTTGTCTTCACTGGGAATGGTGCAATCAGCATTCAATCCTGGGTCAAATGACTCTTCCGTTGTCACAGCTGTTTGTCTGTTCACCTTTGATTTTCAGTAGATGTACAAACAAGTTTTGATCCTTTATAGGGTTAATGCTGTTGGCTTGTAAAGACTTGTGGCTATTATCTCTAACCTAATGCACTAACTGCGCCCGTTTTCACTCAAGCATCCACGAGACATTATTATTCATTCAGTGTTGCATCTCAAGGGAATAAAGAAGAAAGATAAAAGAGTAGCTGCTGGGGGTTGGGCTCATTTTTTCAGTTAAGATAAAATTTAAAGGAATTTAACAGTAATTTAGGCATGTATGTGCAAACATCTTTAATATTTACTTTACCTAGTGCAGTGCTTCACCCAAGTGTTTATTATCTTTGGAGCTTTTCCAATTAGTTTTTTTTTGTTGTTGTTGCTGTTGTCAAATTACAACCACAAATTTTAAGGATTTTTTTGAGATAATTCGACATAAAGGAGTGTTTAATTGTTACACTGAGAGAAAGGATTAATGGTTTCAATACATGCCAATATTTCTAAAAAAGTAAAAATCTGAAAAGGAAGCTAGTCAGAGGTGATGTAGTAGTAGACAGAGCTAAATAAAGGGCAATACTGGAAGGAAACCTGTTGGAGTCTGCAAAAGACTTTAAGCTGGGGCAGATTTTTACTTTTCAGTGAGACGGTGACAAACGTCACCAAGTTCTGATCTAAATCCAATTGAGAATCTGTCGCGATTTAAAAATGAATGTTTTGCTAGAGCTCTCCATCTAACTGGGCTTAAAATATTTTGTGAAGAGGAACGGACAACAGATTTTGGGCTCTAGATCTGCAGAGCAATAAGTTACTCTAAGTATTGATACAAGAATGACTGGATAGAAATCCAACCAAGCCACATTTTTCAAATGTTCCTTCAGATGACAGTTCTGCACATCTGTGTCGATTTTTCGAGTTATGACTGGTGTTTGGTTGTAATATGGGAATATCTGCAAAAGATGAACGTTTTTTAACAAGGCATTCTGCAAGTATAGGCGTTTCTTTCTTGTTGTGTTTACCGTAATGCTTCCTGCTACTTTAGGAGTGACACTTTATTGTTTTGCAATCCATTGGCAATACTTTCACTTGGCTTTGTCCTTGCGTTAATGCTTTTGATCCAGGACATGTTTAGAGATAAATAGGTTTTCAAATTGCTTCCTCTTCCTTCACTTTTAGCGGGTGCAGTTTTGAGCAGCTGCCAACTTGCGCGGTGAAACACTCTGGCGTCTCTTATATGAAGCCAAATTTTATTTAACTTCTTTGTTTGTTGAAGTTTTGTGAAAAACACATTCCATCAGGACAACAAAGCTTTAATTTGCTAAAAAAAGAAAGAAAAAAACTGTTGAGCAGATTTGAAACCAGATACTGTTCTGGCAGATGCATCGCATGATCCTGATCTGCCTGTTGCTGTGTGCTGCATGGTGAGGAGAAGTATGTTGGAAACATGTTCACCATCAGGGTTCATTGGTTTCAGATGCAAAAATGTGAGCATTTTTTTTTTTTTTAAGTACCATATAGGCTGTGAAGCTTAAAAAGTTGCACCCTGGGATGCAAATGGACATCTATGTTCATTTCATCCATGGAGCAGCGAATGGGTAAATAGAGATCATGGTCCCCTTGGTACCACAAAGACTGCTTTGTAGGACTGATCAGATTCCTGATCAGTCCAGGACACTAAGCAGTCGCATTCCTGGAGAGAACCCCCCATGGAAAAAATAAAAAAAATGTCATTTAAAGTGTCTGGCCACCTCCTTACTGGCTTTGATATTCAAATGAAATATGGTCCTGTACAAACAGACGCCTTGGCCGAGGAAAAGGGAGTAGAGTAAATCAGATAGGATTTCTCCCAGATGAAAAGAGCGTCTGACATTTTCACAGAGAGCACTGAGGGACCCTGAAGCAATGTTGGTTCGGTGTCATGGTGTGGAGTTATAGCTGTGCGGAAAAGGTTAGTGTTTTCACCCCTGCTCTCCTGGATAAACGGCTACGGCCCAGCATGGAGCGAGCAGGCGAGATGAGAGTACGGAGAAAATGAGTGGGTACGTCGGTCACATTGCCTAAAAGGAAAAAAAAAAAAAAGTTCAGTCCACCCAGTATCATTCCCCTTTTATTGTCACACTGATCCCTGTGCCATCCTTTTAGTTTTGGATGAGACACAAAACCAGTTCTGTTTAATTAAACCTTAAACTAACAGCTTTATGTTTTTTTTTTTTTTCCATTGGCAAGCTGGTGGAACTTATGTTTCCAATGAGTGTTTAAAATGTTGAGGAACGAAAGAAAGATTTCCCTTGTGGTCAAATCATACATCAGCAGATGAGGCGGAATCAGACATCTTGCATTTACTGAGTTTCATTTGAATCTCAAACAGTCGGTGAACGTCCATTTTTGAGCTTGGTTTTGTTTCAAATCGGTCAGTTCTACAACAGAGCGCAGAAAAAATATCTATTACGAGAGTATATGATTGTCTCAGGATACTGCATCTTCTGTACAAACAGAACTAATTATCAGCGTAATCACTGTAAATTGGATCTAATTAAAAACTCCACGCAGACTCTTACTTCAGTTCTAGACTTGTCCTCTACTACCAAAAAGTTCTCGACTCAAACTTTCATTCTCATGCAGACGGAATCTGGATGTGCCGCATCCAAATTGATGTGCACAGTCTGGTATGCAATTAAGGCATAGCTGTCACTAAGAGGCTTTCCTGGGTGATTAACTCATAAGGCCTTGTTGCATCCAAGGAAGTCAACTGAACACAATTAGCCTATTTCGAGGGGAATGAGTCTGGTCAAAGGCCCCCAGATGCTGTAAAATGAGACAAGAAGAAAGAAACGTGTCAAAGCAAGACAAGTGGAAACAGGAATCCAGGGACCGCAGAGTGGGGATCAAGGTCCGGATGGACACTTTTGTCTAATGTTAGGTAAAACCCCCCCCCTTTTTTTTTTTTTCTAAGTGAGAAGCATGTTTTTCTGTCCGAGTTTCAACAAGATCACCCCATCACCGCCCTCCATCCACCCAGTCTTCTCACACACAATCTTCCTCTTACCTATTCTGGTTGACTTGCTAAAACACACCGGCTTCTTAAACAAATTCATTGCTCTTTGAAGAGGCTCTTATCCCTGTTTTTCCTCTTCTTAGCCCACTGAGAATGCTGGCTTCAATCCGCTTTCTCTCACACACATACCAAGCTTTACGCAAAAGGACACACACACACACACACACACACACACACGCAAGATCACATGCCTCCTTGCAACTGTCTGCCTCAGGTGTTAGCAGGCTAATCATACATTTTGACTCATTACATACAAAACAAAATCCACCCAAAAGCAAAGTTTTCAGCCATTCAAATGCACTTTCCATTATCGCATCGCATTCTGGCAATTTTTGAGTTCAGAGCACCTCATAAAGTTTTAGTGAGTTGTGTTTTCTTCACCTATGATTATAACAGGTCGCCCCTTTAATGTGCACCAGCGCTGAGGTGAAAGTAAGAGCAGAAAGATGAAAGGACCAACTGGATTTCCATCATGATCAGTGTCAAGTGCACAGAGTGGGAAAAAAACAAAAAAACAACAAAAAAAAAACAAGCTCTGACCTAAAATTTGTGTCTCCATCTGTTTAAAATGTGAGAATCTGCTTCACCTGTAGGAGCGAGAACCTGGCGACACGCAAACAAAGACAGACACACCACATAAACGAGTGATTCATTGGGTCTTTGAAGGATCTTTTTAATTGGAAGCAGGAGTCCTTCATGCTGTGATGATTAGTCCTGCGCTGCCCAGATCGGTTTCCCACCATGGCTCTTTTACTTCTTCCTTGTGCGTGTTGCTATGGCACCTGTAACGGCATTCTGACACAGACCAGATGGTTTCCAGTTGTCCACAGTTGATTTTAGTAAAAAAGACTGTCGACAGGTGGCCATCTGATTTATGAGCTCGCTACTGCCATTACAGGAGCTACTGCTTTCGTCTAAGTTATGCTGGAATAAGAACATTTTCCTCCTGTTCGGTGTCAATGTTTCTCATTCCCAGACACACCCTGCAGCCCTGAAACATGAATGGATTTACTTAAACTGTTTAGACCTGTTCTGAATCATGCCATCTGGAAACAGTATCTAACTTTATAAAGTCTCTCTAACCAGCAAAGAAGACAGCGAAAGCTCTGGGAAGCACGTTACAGAAGTGAAACCCCATTAGGACATTGTCCTTAACCTACACCGTCAGGTTGTGCAGACCGAGAACTAACATTGAACAAACAATCCCACAATCAACATGGTAAAACGTGGCTGTGAGGAAATCCTGGTCAGAATTAATGGGATTCTTGAAGGTGTAACATACCTAAAACTCACAAGACGAGATGAGACACAATGCCGAGTTCACGAGAACAAGACGGGATGACATTTTGACATTATGTTCAGGGAAACTTTAATGATCAGAAAAAGATTGACTGTTGGGCATTGCTTCAACATTTCCCATTTCCCAGTTGTGATGCTTTATGCCTCTTTCAGCATCTAAGCAACTTGCAAGTGCTTAAAGATTGCTTGTACCTGTTTTGTCACTTTTTTTTTACCATTTATCGTTCCTACAGAGAACCCAGAATTTGTCAAACAATTGTTCTGAAAGTAGTAGGGGCATCTTCTATTGCAACTTCATCATCCAAAGCCACGCTGACCTCAACAGGCTAGAACAAGATCTCGCTACACCTCCACAGGGCAGTGAAATGCAGACATAGAAAATATAATGGTTTTGATCAAAGCATATTCATAAATGGTCCAGTCAAACCTCAAACCTGAATCTAATTAAGAACGTCTGCAAGACGTACGATGTCCATTCAGCACAACTGAGCTAGGGCTATTAATCAAACCAAAGGGTGCTGTGGTAATGCAGGGGCAAAGCACGACCCACATATGAAAGCTTTAGTCCTTGTGGTGGTGGTCCCAGGTTCGATTCCCAGCCTGGCGACATTTGCCACATTTCTTTCCCCTTCCCTCATTACCCTCTTTCCTGTTGGTCTACTTTCAAATAAAGGTCACTAGAGCCAACAAAACCTTTTAAAAAAATCAAACAAGGATATACATTTCTGTCTCAGCTGTGGAGACACACTCCAAAGACTTGCATCAGAAAAATGGGGGAAAAGTGTTTCTTTTAAACTCAGGAGAGCCGAATACAAACGTTTGCACAATGCATATCGAACTAACAAGAAAAAGAAATTTGACACTCTCCCTGACAGATGCAAAGCATTAGCTTTATTCTTTCTGTCAAAGCATTAAATAACTGATGTATTTTATGTTTTCTGTATTAACTACTGAGCTTGGTCATGTTCCCAACCCATCATGCACCATTGCTTCAGGCTACCTCTGTATGAGGTCTTGACACACTAGGTATCCTTCTGGATCATCTTTCAATGGGAAGAATTTGCATTGTGAAAGAGTGTATTTTACACAAGCAGCAAGCTGTCAAACCAGAAAAAAAAACAAAAAAAACAATGCTAAGTGCCAAAAACTGTAGGATCTGATAGCAAAATTATCCGCTGGCAAATATTCAAATGCCATCTTGGTGTAGAAATAAATCATTTCACAATGCAGGAAAAACAAACAGCTCTGGTTTTATTATCTATGGTGATTAAAAAAATAGATCAGATTTGAAACTATGTGCACAGCAAGCTTTCACTCTCCCTGCCAGACATACGAACTGAACATTGTGGATGAAATCCCCACAGCTCATTGATTATTCCTTCTACTTTGCACTTTTGAAGTTGCACAAAAACAGGAAACATTCATACTTTCCTATCTCTGCTAGCAGAATATCATGGCACCGACAACAGAGGGCTGCTTGTGCCAAGGGATGCCCGCCTCCTCCTCCTCAAAAAAAAAAAACAAGACAGCATTTGAATGAGTCATCAGCTGGAATGGTTTGCTAGCTATATCTGGAGGCTGAACTGATCAGAGCTGTGGGAGCGATCCAATTTTTTATGTTGCTTGGAAGGAGTTCAATCGAAAGGTGTCGGCAGTGCCTTGAAATATTCACAACTATTGCACTTTTCCACATTTCGCCGTGTTACAACCACAACACTGTGTGTATTTTATTGGGATTTTACATGACAGACCAACACAAAAATGGCATCTGACAGTGATGTAGGAGGAGAATTGTACATGGTTAATGTAATACCACCACAGACAATCCTGTTCAATAAACCTGCTTCAGATACCTTTTCAAATAATAAATAGAGTCCACTTGTATTTAATTAATTCCCCGTATAAGTCTAACTGGTCGATGAAGGCCTCAGAGGTTTGTTAGAGAATATTAGTGAAGAAACAGAATTATGAAGACCAAGGAACACAGCAGACAGGCCGGGAATAAAGCTGTGGTGAGCTTTAAATAAGGGTTGGGTTATAAAAACAATATTTTACACTTTGGACATGATCATCTAAAATTAGAAAGGGTTTAATTCAATTGCAAATGTACTAGCACATGGGCGTCAACGTAAAACTGACAGTTTGAGTTACGAGAGCATTAATCAGAGACCCACCCAAGAGGTTCATGGCAACTCTGGGTGAGCTGTAAAGATTTACAACTCGGATGCAGGGACCTGCACAAATAAAGGCCTTCGTAGTGTAGTGACAAGTTTAACCAAAACTATAGAACGCCTCTTTTTCGGTTTCCTACTGACCACCGAGGGGGCACTGCATCGCAAACAGAAAGAATGTACTGTGGTCAGACGAAACCAAATCTAAACTTTCTGGCCTACTGGCAAAACTAAATATAGCACAAAACAGCTGTTTTTTTTTTTTCTTTGACTGGGAGAATAACTTAAAATCATACAGCTACAGCTGCTAGTGAAACAATTTGCCCAAAGTCCAGACCTAAATTTAATCAAGAATCTGTCACAAGACTTGACAACTGATATTTACAGTTTCTCAATCCAGTCTGCATGTTATTGTTCTACTTTGAAAAGAGCAATTGTAAAAAAAAAAAAAATAGAGACACACCTCCACAGAGCTAGCACACTTGGCTTTGTCTCTTATTATGCGTTGCATTTTGTTAGTCAGTCAACATACTACATCAAAGTTTTTGGCTGTAGTTTGACAATTTTTTTTCTTTTTTCTTACAAAGTCAAGGTGTATGAAACACAGTTCACATATTGGCTCTTAACCCTGCGGTCTTTCAAAGAAACCTTGAAGCTCAAGGCTGATTGTAACCCTTCCAAAGTCTCTCTCTATACTTTGTCAACCAGTCCACAAGTGAGCTATTGACAATTCCTTGTCAAGAGTTTGCAGAACATTACTAAGCAAAGTCTGGTCTGGAAAGTTTCCTTGCTATTTCGCCACGTCTCATTTCATCACACCCATTCCTATCTGGGTCTGGTGTCAGCATGTGCCAAATTTTCATTCTTTGCGAAGGGGGAGAAATTCAGGTCAAACTCAGTTGAGAAATCAGACATTTTAATGTGTTGTTGTCGTTCTTATCAGCAAACATGCCTGCGTCACACGGCCTAGCAATGCGGTGCATTTCTATGAGAAGTCAGAAGGTTTATGCACTGTTGCTCAAAGTCTTTATAAACCTGCAAACGCAAACAGAACGGCAGCATTTTTAAAAGCTGGATTTGTTTTTTTTTTTTGTTAGTTTTTTTGTTTTTTTTGGCATTACTGACACTTGCACTCCTTATTTGTGAACTGTCAGCTAACTTTGACTTTGTCACCCAGCGCCCTTTACTTCACCCTCGTTAGTCTCTGTTTTTTCCATGATTGTGCAAATGGGATCCACTGTATAGCATGTTTGTTTTTGTAGACAGGTGGAGCCCAGCAGGGGGCAGTGGTGATCATGAGGTGAAGGTTTGATCTGCTCACATGGTTTCACCGCCACCCCACCTCCAATGTGATCCGGCTTCCAGTCAGACTCCGAGACCTTGAAGATAAAATAATAAAACAGTCGCAGTTATCTGTCGGGTTCAGGGACACCTTTTTCTCAGCCTATAGGTCGACCTTGCTCCAATATTAAGCTAACTAACATCTCACATAATTAACAAAGGATTTGCTGATTGCACTTTTTCAATGCAATTATAGAAAAGGAACATTGTATAGTTTTTTTTTTCTTCCAGTCTGAGAAATCTCTACATTTATGTAGAGTCCATGCTGGGTAGCATAACCTTCGTCTCTAAGAGCTCCTTTTCCAAGGGTCATTCATGAAAACAACTTGAATCTGGCTTTTTCTTTCTCTCTCTCTTATCTGTACCCCTTTTTGTTGTATTTTTAACACTGCGTCCAATACATCTTATCTTATGAATGAGATTGTAAAACCTCAGTGTGTGGGTGTGTGTGTCTGTGCATGTGTGTCTTTAGTTTGCCTTGCCCTGGTAAAAAGTCATACAGTGAGCTGCGTTCAGTCAAGAGCTTCCCCAGTCTTTATGCATCAAGCTTAATGAGGAGACATTCAGTCAAGCAGAGTAACATAATGCAACAAAAGATTGGATGGTGAAAAGAGGCAAATTTGAAGTCCTTCCACCTTCCATTCACTGGTGCGCTCTAAGTACCGGGCAGTCAAACACAAGGCCAACTCTCTAGTCAAATTCCAGCACTGGCAAACAGGACCGAGAGGAGTCAGGGAAGAGAGCCTGCTTTTTCCCCCTCCGAGTGCTGCTTTGTCATCAGGTGGAAGCAAAGTTATATGTTTAATTCTTTCCGTTGCTTTTAAATAAGGACATTTAAAAGAGAACACCACAAAAATAGGCTATAGGTTTGTACCAGATGCCATGGTTTGGGTTTTTACCGTGACATTGCCTGTAAAACTGCGTGTCTGAACCTTGAATTCAATGAAAACTCTGGTGGATCTTTAAGCAACAAGCGGTAGCTCAAGGACCTCTCATACCCCTTCAGTGTCCCAAATTCATATTTATAGATTACTGGAGTAAAGGCATCACTGATTGAGATTACAGAACCCAACACACACTTTCAAGCCCTCGCGTTATTTCCCACTTTGACATTTTTGCACATTCTGCACTCCATGTTTTGGAAATGTGATAATTCCCCTCAAACTATGATAAAAACGGGGTGTTTGTGTCGTTATTTGGTCTCCGACAATACAGCTGATATTGCCTCTGATGAAATGGGGTGATAAGCATTTCCCAGTAGAGTCTGTAGTGTTTTACTTTTTTACGTCGAGTGATAAACTTATATATTTATCTGTGCAGTGCTAAAGTGTGGGGGAAGTCATTGAGGTCAATCCTATAAGATATCTGACTACAGTTTGTCAGCTTTGACTAACAATAGCCATAATAAGTAAATAAGGCTGCAGTGTGTGTGTCTGTGTGTGTGCTTACTTAATTGTGTTGCCTATTTAGGACATCTTCAGTTCTAATAACTTTCCTTGTTAGGACTGTGTCGGCCTTCTCAGAGCCAAAACCTGGTCTTAGTAAGGTAGAATGTTAGGAAATAGGCAAAATTAAATGATGGGTTCAGAAGGACTTTAAGACAACAAAACACAGCAAAACACAGGCATGCTTCTCTGGGATCTTCTATGACAAGGCCCAAAATTCAGATGCTTTCTCAAAATATTAAAATGGCAATGCAGGCCGAGGAAGTTCAATAAACTCATGACTGTTAGACCACAGAGGGAAAAATAGAGCTCTTGGAAATGCTTAGCAACTGATCATCACAAGTCATCTTTATCAGATGCTAAATATGACGCAAGATAAAAAATTCGAATTTGGGCATAACCAGAAATTCTCATAACCAATATCCCAAAGCGTGTTTTAAATTCATTAGATAATCCCTCGGAAACCCAAAGTAAACAACATCATCTGTTATTATTTTACTTCTTTTTTTTTTAACACAGAGAACTTTTTCCATCTGTAAAACGCAGACTACTTCTTACTACACACAAGTCACACCTTTTGAATGTAAAGTCTGAGAAATATTGAGAAACTTCTGGGAGAGGAAAAACATGTCCCAGTAGTACTTTATGTTACCAGACTGCGTGAAAAATACTTACGTATTAGCGGTGGAGCAAATGCACTTGGTGGAACATCAGATAAATCGAAAGCAGGGCGAGATGATTAGCGTAAGAGAAAAGAGGGAAAAATCCTGTTTTCCGTGCCCAAGTCTGCTTTTCATTTTTCTTTCTTTCTTTCTTTTTTTTTAAATTTTGTTCTCTAATCTTTGTTTTTCTGGAACACATTAAGACATTTGAACATTTCTTCACATGAAACTACATGATTCGTTCAGAGGGGAAGTCAATATGTGGTGCAGCTGCTGACAACTTATAGATGTCTGATTTATGGCTCCAGCTATACATTCTGCCTCTTGAAAGAATTCAGACGCCTAAGACACAACGGGGAGCATGTTGGCTTGTCGAACAGAGCCTCAACATCTCCTGTGCGAGATCCGGATTCGCACAGGAGATGTTGCGAACGTTGCAATAGTAGAGAACTACTGAGGAAAGAATCCACGACAAGTTTGCAGCAAAATATATGGTGCCTGCAGAAATATGTACAAGGTCCTGCAGCATGACTGGCTTGCTTTGATCGTTGTTGAGGGCACAGCGTGGCAATGTAACAGAGTAAGAAAAAAAAAACAACCACAAGATATATTTTTCTGTAATTCCACATATGTTGGTCAATAGACCACTCTCAATGTCAACCAAATGTTATTATGGTCCTGCAGATGAATCCATCAAACGCTCACCGCTCAATATTTGGCTAAAAGTTTGGGGCAAAACAAACTCGGTAGAGGATTTTGTTTTGTGTCACGAGACTGAAAAGTGTATGGGACGAGCTTCAACTCTACAGATGAGATGTTTTCAAGCACCAGATAGCTTAGAAGAATCTGGTTACATTACAACACATACATTTATCAAAGGCAATAACAGCATATTACTTCATGCTATATAACTGATTGTCGATCCAGACGAAGGCCTTTACATACCGAGCCACATCTACTACACGACTGTCAGAGAAGGGCGAAAAGAATAGAAAACGTCTTTGAAACTCGCCGAGAGACGTACAAAAGTTTTATTTTCTGAAGCGAAAAGGCCATCGAGGCAATCCGCACGAAACGACGAGGAGATCCCACTGGAAATGTGTTGTAGGAGGCCCCGTGACGATCTGGGGGTTTTTCCTTCAGTAGACAAGTGGAGCTTTGGGGTTGTGCAGGGACGAGTCAAACCCCGGCTGGTTATGTGAAGATGTTGCAACGGGAATGTCTCGTGACTGAGTGTGATTGTCTGGTCGGTGACACAGAGGTCCTACCCTCCCCTCTGCCCTTTAATTATGCTACTCCTTCCACAAACAACACCAACCTCGACTACTACGGTGGTTACCAAGTCCAGCATTAAAAAGGTGATTAAAAAAAATGGTTCTATCGCCCACAGATGTTTTTCCAATGCCTGTTTTATATAATAATGATTCATTGCGTGTATATTTATTGGTGGCAAGAAATAAACCAAAGCCAAAGTAAACAGATTACTTTTTTTTTTATTTTATTCTTTTCGAGGTCTGAATGATTCGGTCTCACGGCAAAGCTCGATCTCAAACATATGTTTGATTTTGAAAGAAACAAACGTGCTGATTCTCATAACACAAAATCTCAGGGAAGTATTTGGAAAAGGACGCAAGCCAATGTTTTGATAAATCAACCAATACGTGCCAAAAATATAGAAAATATTTTATGCAGTTTTGCAATTAAAACGTAAATGACTCGCATAAGAGTTGAAGTGGGGCGGGGGGAATGGATAAAACTGTGAAAATTCACAAAAATTGATGTGGATCCCAATTTTTTTTTCTTTCTCTCTCTTATGTCAATTTTTGGTTGCGAGGGAGGGGAGGGGGGTTAAAAGAGCCGACATGCTTTCCCCCTGCCGCAGCGTTTGTTTGAGGAAACCTGTCCAACTGGCAGGAGCCCATTTACAAACGTGGGACGTTTTCTCTTTGTTGTGGCCAGCGCAATGATCCCGAGCAACCGGAGCTCGCTGGGGATCTTCCTGGGCTGTGGCCGTGAAAGAAAAGGATTCGAGATGAGAGCGAAGAGCAAAGAAAAACACTGAAGCACAGTAAAGTACCAGGAGAACATACAGAACGTCCTCTCAGCCGATCTGAGCCTTCTTCATGTCCGATAAACACCCTGCCGTCTGAGACTCTACGTTTGCTTTTACAGAAGATAAAAAGAAAAAAAAAAAAACAACACAAAAGCATCAAAGAACCAGGACCCTCATGTACTCTAGCCCATGTGTTTTATGTGCTCTTTTATAGTTTTGACCCCACAGCTGTTGGAAAGATGGGACGCAATCGCTCTCCCCGGGTTTTTTTTTTTTTTTTTAAGCGCTGTCTTTTTGCTCAAGAAACTAAATGTTTAATGCGTAAAACTGCAATGATTTAAAGCAGTTTAGGAAACAAGAATTGGATAATGCCCCCGAGCAGTTTGTAGTACTCAATGCTCACAGCAAACACATTAAAACCAGATGCAATCTGTTTTCTTTTGCTAAAATGGCACAAAACTCCCTAGAATCACTTATCCTCTTTACGGATTTACTTTACAGTTTTCTATGTTTGTTTGTTTTTGATCACCAATTTTTATTTATTTATTTATCTATTTATTTATTATTAAAGCAGATGTCAAACGAGTAGATAGAAAAAGCATTCTTCAAACGATGACTTGATTGAAAGCAATCCAAACCAATCGAGTCTCTCATGAAAAAGTGATTGTCTCATAAATCTAATAACTGGATGTGCCATTTGTTACGATAAGTGGCAATGAGAACGATCGCATTAGATAAGTAATCACTGTGTTTTTCCTCCTAATGTGGCCACTGTGTGCTCAATTTCTCTTTTTTTCCCTTATTATTGTTGCACTTCATCTGTTACATTTTAAATTGCACGACTTGAATAAACAAAGGAGAAACATCACCTTAAAAAAAAACCCCACCTTTCGATCTTTCAAATAATTTCCCTTGAGACTGACACACAGCTATGCATTGTTTATTATTAAAGCCCTACTTATTACTACATTTATCTGGATTTGTCTGCTCTGCTGTGACATTATTATCGCTACCTGGACCTCGTACGTCTCTGTTGGACATCCCTGAAACCTCCCGCCCCGCAGCCGGAATGTGGCTCTGATTATTCGACCTCTATCTCAAATGCGAGTAACCGTTGGGAGGAGCAGCAATAATGCCAAACAGATTTACATCAAATCGAACTGGAAAGGACCAAAAGTTTAATGAAGACATTTTGTTTGTCATGATCTAGAAAATCACCTTAAACTCTCACGCTGCAGGCTGCGAAGGCTGCTGTTTAAAACCCCCAACCCCGACTGCAGACGGCAGTCTCTGGAGACGGGAGGCTGTATTAGCCACATGTTGAAGGTCTCCCTTGCTCTCTTTATTTTTTTTTCCCCCGAAGTAATATCTGCGTAGCCTGAGGCGTCACAATTGTTTTACACACAGGATGTATAGAGCTTTCATGCCACCGGTAATGGGATAGTCCAGCTTCATTAAACTTGTGCATTGTCAAAATATTTGCGACTCTTTTGTTAGTGGGCGGATGCTCTAAAGTCTCCTCGGTGGGATTTGATATTTTTAAGTGCAAATATTTCTGGGGAGTTTCCCAACTAAGCCTGATGCAGTTCGGAGGGAGGTTCAACTGTAAAATCACTAACATAGCAGTGGAGTAACTATTTAAAAAAAAAAAATAGAAGACAAAACATACATTGCATCAAACTGCGCCTAGGAAAAATGAGGCAAATGGATGATTTGGTCCTTATTTTAGCTAATTATGACAGAAACATAATGCTAACGAGTCTTTCTCAAAATTTAAAATCAAGAAGAGACGATATGTGACATTGAGACCCGGATTTGGGCTAGACTTTACAATATTTTAGAGAAACTAAAGGCCAGCACATACAGTGCTTAAGGAGCATCAGTCAATTCATAAGCATAAAAAAAGACTCTTAATTTGAAGGGTTCAATAACAGTGGTTTCTGACATTGTTTGTTTTTTTTATGTACGAAGCAGATGCTAACGTCTGCGTTGCATGCTAACGCCCAGTGTGTAAATTTGTCACACATGAAAAATTTGAGCTGCTTCTGTAACCAAGTATTATCAAGTTTAAGATTACTTTATGGATCAGGGAAATTATTTTATCTAAGCAACACACACACACACACACACACAAAAAAAAGCAACAATAAAAACGGCACAAATATAAATAGAGTGAAAAACGTAAGTAAAAGTAAGTACCAGACAGTCATGCCACAGACAGCACAATACAATCATCCAAGTTTCAGAAGGTACCAGTACGAGACAAAAATAGCTACTTGGATAGTTCCAGTAAACGTTCATAAGTTCTGTGAAAGACCCTGGTAAATTCTACCAAAGTTCAAGAAAGTACCATCTGTCTGCTACCGAAGGACAGATCCTTTCTAAAGTTCCACCAGGATGCTGCCTTCTGTTTGTTCAAGACTAAGAATTTGCATCGGAAAATGATGTCACACTGAGAACTTAACAACGTTCTAGATGCTAGTTCGAAAACCAGCAAAATGTGTTCGGTGTGTTCAATATTTCATTGAAACTCACCAAAATATTATAAACTAAAAATGACATCTTCACTATGTGGAACAAACATACTGAAATAGAAACAAGGTAAAAGGTTCAGTCTGATGCAGATACTTCTAACACTTACAGTACATGCTAGGTGTCCATGTTGGATGCGGGTGTTGTGACTGACCAATAAGTTTCCTCCCTTCCACCCCCTAAAGGACCTGACTTATGACTTTAAGTGGAATGTCCCCAAATAGGTACTCAACCCCAAAAGAAACACCAACTAAATAATACATTAAAAAAGAAATTATTTTCCCAAGTTGGAAAAATAATTACAAATTCTGTCTTGACACAAACCAGAAGATTCATTTTTTGTATGCATCTGTTTGTAAATACGCATCTGTGTTTGCAAAATCATCCCTTAGACACACAAACGCTCCCGAGAACCATTTTCAGTAAACACACTTGGATGTGCAGCCTCAAGTGCAACTCCGCGATAAAAGAAAGGCAGAAGAAACCGTTTGCGTCATCTGAGCTGTACTTCATTTAATACAGGCCAAACTCAGAGCTGTTTCTCTGTTTTAAAGCGTACATTTCCGACAAGAAACTAACAACAGCTGCCTGTTTGGGCTGCAGGGTAGAAGGACCATCTGGCTTTTCTTCAGTGCGCCGTCCAAAAACAAGCATCATCTGAACCTTTCAGCTTATTCCAGAGTCCCACCTAAAAGCAATCGATACTTTATAAAGTTTGTTTCATGCACCAAATGCCTGACTAGGTGCAGGATTTAGAGGTTGGACGAGTCGACGTCGGTTCTGTCCTCGGCGATGACTGATTGTGTTTTACGTAAGTACTTGCAATGACCTGACAAAACAGATTTTTCCAAGAAGATGACAGATGAAGAACTGGGTGGGGCATGCCAGAGAGTCTGAATTGCATAAGCCATGTGCAATCAATTTACCAAATGGCTACTGGCTAATGTGCCGCATGTTGCATGTCACAGCCTCTTTTACATCCAGCCCACTGATCGGCGTCGCCCTGCATGTTGAAGCTTCTGACCTGGCAGCTTTTCGCTCTCGTAAAAACTCTGCCTGACATCGTCTGGAAAAGTAGTCCAAGCTGCATTCTGAAAATCTGACAGAGTCTACCCCTGTCATCGCTGGCTTGTCGATTCATCAGGCAAAGCCAGAGAGACGCTGCCAGGAGACAGTTGGAGCAGCCTGTTGCACATCGAGGGCGAGCCGGCCTGGAGCAGCAGGTTGGTGCGATGAATTTAACCGTACTCTGAATTAAAGGTCAGCAGTATACAATAAATTTAATTTAGAATGTTTCTAATTGCACAATGCAGTAATTTGTCTCCTAGGTGAGGCTGTCCAATATACGATGATATACCGGATTATCATTCAGTACCAGATCACTCCTCCCCTGCACCTCCTCCACACAGCTCCTGCAGACTAGTGGCAGCAGCAATTAGCAAACAACGGATGGGACTTTACATCTGTTGAGCTTATTGTGGGCACTCCTTCTCCGTCAGACTCTCCTAAGAACAGTTGCAAACCACATCATGGAGAAACACTGTTGTGAAGGCAGAACGGAGCTTCTTAAAGAGACAGAGGCCAAACTCAAGGCGTCAAATTGTGCAAGTCAGATTTATTTTTGCTATGTTTGAGATATAGCGCACTTTTATGACAACCGAAAGTAACGTGGTTACTTGATTGTTCCGTAAAATAGTATTTGGTACATATACACTATAGCGCCCCTTTAAAAAAAACAAAAAAAAAACAACTGATCCGACCTGTTCTCCTGAGTGGTAGTTGTGCAAATGAGCCCAGATTGAAAACATCTGTATTGTTTGGTAACTCTCAGCCCCGCCGTGTTATCTAACGGACCAACGTGCCAACAAACATCGATCCTTTTTAAAGATACTTAACGTGAGCTGGAGCGTTACATAAAAGTGGTCTCTGATCAGTTCGCTCAGATATGTGCCAGTAACAAGTAAACTCACTCTCTGCCTGTCAAGCCAAAGACCCGTGGAGCTGTCTGCTACAGGACGAGCATTTGTTCCCGTAGTGTTTGTGCTTTGAAAAAGATTTTGTCCAGACACGGCGAGCCAGGAAAGCTTATTTTATCAAGCTGATGTTTTACATCATTGAAAAGCCACATGTTTATATCGTTTATATAACAGCTCGGTAGACGCTGCACAACGGTCTGTCCCACATGGGTGTAATTTTCTTACCTCATTCGCAACACGTGGTGGAGTCCCATCAGTGAGTTGAGGAGTAATGAAAATCACAATAACCCAAAGCATATATCCCCATTGACTTATTAAGGCGTACGTTCAAGGATGTTTGTGTTGCACAAACGCTGCGTTATTAAATCAGTTTGAGACGAAGCAAAAGTTTAAAGGGTCCTCGGGGCACACGTCTGGGAGACCCAGGTTTCACAATTAGCTTTTAAGGACGTCAAAAAGGCTGCTTAGGTCTGCAGTCTTTTCATCCCGAGATGAGATCCCGGTGAATCCCCTTCCAGCAGAGTGGACTCTGTGGGCTGGGGGCCCTGCTGGAAATTAAATTACCTTTTTTTTTTTTTTTTCCCCCCAAGAAAAATGGCAGTCATGTAAAAAGCAAAGTAAGAATAACAGCACTCGTTAAGATTGTTAAAGATAGTGTTAATTAAGAGGCACATGCTCTCGTCAGGTTTTTGTCAAACACCAGCTTGTATTACATTGACTCCAACACGCCGAGGGAGTAGTTTGCCCGCATGGTGCGGAAAGGAAAATATAGTTTTCACGGATGTTACTCTAACTTCATGCCTGTCGCACAGGGGCGGCTGTTTGACCTCAGCAAACCTCAGAGACCCTGAAACACATGCACTGTGTAATGAATGTGCAGTCATGCTTCATCGTGTTCGCGCTGTTTCTGTAATTGAATTGTCGAAACCGATTTGAGAGTTTTTATCTGAAATTAACAGCTGCTGGGGAACTGGAAGAAACGCTTTTGTTGTGGGTCCAGCGTTATTAGAGGTCAAGTAGCCAACGCGGATCCGTTGCCTTGAAATTTGGCTCAGACCTCCAGAGTGCCCAGATGGTGTTTGAGCTTAGACTGAAAGTTTTATATGAAACTTGTGTAATCAAAGTTTTCTGGGATTAACTTTGAAATGTTCCTAAAAATATATATATTTTTGGCAATACTGAACTGCCTCGACGGACTCTGTTATCTAATCAGGGGGTTTCCAAAAGCCATTCGTTGCACTGCATATTTGCAGATCAAAAAGGATGTGAGAGTTTGTGTCATTTACGCTTCACTACAATTTTATCCAGAGACAATTATGAACAAAATCTCTACTTCAAAATCCAAAGATACTTTGTGTCACATAAAATAAAATAAGTGAGATATAAGAAAGTTTGTAGCAACATGTGAGCCGGTCCAAGGATCCATTTGGAGTGTAAGAGTCAGTTTTGTCCTGTTTGTCTCCCAGCCTCCCAAGATTTGTCAAGGGTGTACCCTCTTCTCCAACCCCGTCACCACAATTGATATTAGTCTGATAGATATAAAACTTTTGCAGTCCACAGATGGAAGTGGCCCCTGTAAGCATGTCACGCCACACATCGCCCTATAAATTGTTTGACATTAGTTTCCATTTTCAGCCACTTTTTGTAACAGTTTTGATACATAGTTTATGGCTGCTGTTTATGTTCTGCTGTTTTGGGTGGTGATAAACATCCCGACTTGTGTACCGCAGCACACATATGGCCCCAATCAACACGAGAAGACCAGCAGCGTGGCGTCTTTGTGCAGGTTGAGGTCTATTTTGCGTCTGCTCGACTCAACAAAACTAATGTTGCTTTACTGCAACGCTACGTAATCCTAACGTAACAATAATGAAACGAGCAAAGTCAAAGTGTGTGGTTACATTCATGTAAGTAAAAGAGAAAGACTACGTCACAATGAAGCTAACTTTGCAACTCTTCTGCTACTGCTTCTCCTAATTACTTAGATTTTCTATGAAGCAACAGTGACTGAAGCAGGGGTATAAATGATCATTTCACTTTGACGAAATCCCGATTTATCAATTTAGTTTTTTCCCCTGCTAATTAAGGTCACAAGGCAGGGTTAATGTATACCTCTGAGTTTGCAACAGAGGACATCACTGACCCAAATTTACATGTGAATGTAAGTGGGAGACGGCGTGCACCTATACTTAAATCAACTTCCAATCTTCTCATAAGATTGGAGGATTGATATGAGCAAGTATGGTGAATGCTTCCACGAAATCTTTATAATACGAAGGCTGCAAGTTGAGTCATCGTCATGACATCGTCATCGTCATGACATCGTCATCGTCATGACATCGTCATCGTCATGCATCGTCATGCATTTAGTGCAAAGTCATTTTTCTCCATCCTTATTGATCTTATCTGCATCAGATTTTGCACATTTCTCAGATCAGACAGATTCTGCTTTGTTTGCACCGTGGACTCCTGCTGCTGCTGCTGCTGCTATTTTGCCTTGTTTATTATCACTGTAACACACATATCCCGCAATTTTGCATTACCCTTGCAGTTATAATTTGTCATGGGGTTTGCGACTACCTCCCAAGGTGGATCAGGGGAGTAATACTGGTGGGTTGACTTTAACTGCAAGGCATGAAGGACATGTGTAGATCACAAAATTTTACAATAATCTGAAATGCAATATAGGACCTAAGTCAACACTGAACTCCTCTTTCTACCAAAGCGGATGCCTCTAACAATCACAATCTTTTGTCTACCATTTGCTCGATTCACTGAGGTATAACTTAGCTAACCCCAGTTAGTTATGTTATATTATTACAAAAAATGTTGCATTGACAAGTGATACCTAGCCATAGTTCTTAGCCTGCCCTGACATTGTTAGAGAGTAAATGCATTAATCTAAATAAAACCCAGGATAAAGGTAAAGGCAAATATTTGACATTCTTACAGCTTTTTTTTAATTATTATTATTAAAAACAGTCCAGTTATTTGGTTTCCAGTTCCTTCAGACATGAGTCCAACAGATTGTCAGGAAGAGTCAAGTTGTTTTTAAAGCAAATGAAGTGAAGAAGAACTAGATTCATGAGTTGATTCTATTCACCTATTTAGCAATGAGTGATTCAAGCTGTACATAACTTTAAAACAAAAACAAAAAAAAAACACCTGAAAATGTTTTTAATTGTGTCATCGTCTTCTGCTTGTGTTCAGAAGTCAGGAAGAATCACAAACCGAATGAGTGATCCCCTCAACTTCTGGCCAGGAACCATTAGCGCTCTCATTTACCGTCATTATGGAAGAGTCATTATGGGATGCTGTAACCACATCAAGGCAGCATATCTGTTTGAACAGATTTCAGTTTTTATGTCCAGATAAATGCAATTTGATAGTATTTAAGCCTTCGTGTCTGAGGCCAATTTGCAGTTTATCTCTGTATTTAGCCTCTTGTTTTTTTTTTCTTTCTTTCTTTTATTCTATTACAGTAATTGCAGGAAAGTAAGTCAACACTGTCTGTAAGTCACTGCAAGGGGAAGGAAATGCCAAATAAGTGTCTCCAGCAGAAAGAGTCTGTGCTTCTCAGGCGTCCTACGGATACGGTGGCCAAAATGTCTTAAACGATGGCATGCAGGAAACAGATCCCTCACGTTTTTGGATCCATATGTTTCTCTTTTGCACTTTGTAACATCTCTGATGTAAATAATTTAAAAAAAGGCTAGAAGTACTGTATCTGGCGAAACCTCTAATGTACCCAGATGTTTTCTTCCCACATTTGTTGATCAGCACTTCCAAGAGATGAGAACATGGATATCTGAGCATTCTCTATTTAATGCCTCATTTCCACCGAAGTGTACAAAATGGGTCGGTCCAGTTCTGTACACTGTTCTGTCAGATTCCGTTGTAAAAGAGCCTCACACACACAACCACCCTCTACCCATACTTGTAACTCTGTAGGACAATGATACGGTAGGGTTGTATCAGACAACAGAGTCCATTGATCGCTGTTCTGGTAAAGTATGACTAAAAAAAATAAATAAAATAAAAACAAAAGAGCTGCCTTTGACGTGAGAAAAATTGTATATGCATTTTTCACTGACAGACTGAGCAGCAAAAGCCAGAAATGTTCCAGCCTGGCCTTCTGTGAGAAGTTTTCTTAACCCATAAACGCCACAATTTACTCCAGCCCTCAACAATGTCTGGCTGGCTGCCTTGTGGCCATTCTTACCATTGCTGTATTTATTTCCTGTGAGATGCTTGTCGTAATAATTCTGTCTGAATACCATATCTCTGAGTCAAAATGCTTACTATTCATCAGTGATTTTTTTTTAAATTACGTCTTCAAGAAACCAACCATTTAAAGCGCAATACAGCAAAGTAGCTTTTTAGTTATAAGTGATGTGCTATTATACACCTTCATTGATGGTCTTCCTGATCCCTTCAGACAAAACCAAATTCTCAGAAAGGCAAAAAAAATTAATAAGACAGTACGGTGGGTTCACAGGGTGAGAGACACTGGTAAAACACTATCGGTGAGACGAAGCTGCGGCGTGATTCAGAACGTAACGCGATCCTAATGTTACGAGGCATGAGGGGAAAGCGGGCAGAGATCCTACGAGGCCAGGCCTTGTAGAAGGAAAGTGTTCAATGTGAGACTGCATCAACGTCAGTGAGAGCCACACACCGAACTTCTCTCCGTCCAAGAAGACAAATCTAG
>NW_006800061.1:276296-293487 GCF_000485575.1 Poecilia formosa | reverse complement strand
AAAGCAGGAAAAAAAACAACCGCGACGGTGATAACCTGCGAGAAAAATCCCACTTTCTCGCGCTGACACAGTACGGTGGGTTCACAGGGTGAGAGACTGACCAACACTGGTAAAACACTATCGGTGAGACGAAGCTGCGGCGTGATTCAGAACGTAACGCGATCCTAATGTTACGAGGCATGAGGGGAAAGCGGGCAGAGATCCTACGAGGCCAGGCCTTGTAGAAGGAAAGTGTTCAATGTGAGACTGCATCAACGTCAGTGAGAGCCACACACCGAACTTCTCTCCGTCCAAGAAAACAAATCTAGGTGTGTTTTGTTAGCCTGGGATTAAATTAGAGGAAGGAAAGTGTGTATTCACTTCAAGGTCCCTCCTTGGGGACGTGCTCTTCAGAAGAGAAATCGTGGGGCCTTTGGAGAGGCCAGCGCAGAGGCCGCACTCTTGAGGGGGCCCTTTGGTTTTTGAAGGATGGAGTGATGACAGCGGGACGTTTGTTTGTGTATAAAATGGAGACAAAAACGAAGCAGCTCTGAACACGTCGGCTCCTCTGCGCGTTGTCTCTTCTTAAAGAAACGTGCTCTGACCCGGCAACGGCAACCACAACGTCGCAAAGGTTCTGGGGGCGCTGAAAAGCCGTGTGCAAAAAATGTAATATCCTGCGTTCAGCCTATTGTTTGTTTTCTTAAATATGTTCGCTTTTCCTTCCGTATTGACAGAATCACATGTTATACCTCTTTGAGCCCAATTTAAACATTTCTACACCTAAACTTTCCAGTTCTTTGTCATTAGTTTAATCTGCTTGTCACATTCTTTAACGTCCTAGCAACAGGAATCATGCTTCGTCAATGTTTTATACCTCAGATTATCTTAAGAGTACCGGGAGGCATGTAACTGATTCATGGGAGGTGAATAGAAAGTCGCACCAAACTTTTCAGATTTTCATTTAGCTTATCAAAATCCCATTGAAATATACTGAAGTTGCTGGTTGTAATATGACGAGACATAGAGGTCTAAGGACTAGGAATATGTTTGCAAAACACTGCGTTTTATTTTATTTTTATTTTTTTACTCGTTTTCAATTTGGTCGTATTTTTTCCTGCCTCTCTTTTGTGTTTTCATTCGGATAAAAGGGGACTACAGGAGAGCGCTCACGTTGTAGACGCTGAGTTCTGTTATGGCAGAATGCGGTGCAGCTTTGCACGAGCGGGTCAACCAGACTTGAATAAACAAAACGCATGCAAAAGTTATTGCAATCAGGAGAAAAATGGAAACAGATTCCTACTCGGTTAGGCTTGAATGTCCAAGAGTAATGGCGTTACAAGTCAGTTGAGAAATGGTGAAAGTACAGTTATTAAGTCTCGCCTCGCTGATTTGTTTTGTTTTTTTTGGGCGTTGGATTCCTTTGCATCTGGTTTGGCAACACAAAGGAGGCGGTGGGACATCATGTCCTCGGGTTTTTATTTGAATTGGGTACGTTTCTATTAGTATCCACAACAGAAGAAAAGAAGACCTTGTGACAAAACTGACTGACGCAGTTAAAAAAAAAGTGTCTCCACAACTAAAATGAGTCATGCACCATCATTGGCTTAAAAAGCTACTCAGTGAGGAAGAAATATTCTTCCAAAAGCTACACATAAAGTTAGATTACAGTTTAATACCTGATTATTTTGTTTCATTTTTTAAGTCCTGTTAAGTGTTCCACAATAGTGATCATTATTTTGATTTGACGGGGGAAAAAAAATGGATGTCTGAAATTAAATTAAATCTTGAAATCTTGATCCCAGTTTCTAGTAAATGCAGACTTCATTGCAGCTATTAACACTTTAACCGTGACCCATATCATTAAGTCATTTTCTCACTAAACGATGACGATTCCATTGATTACTTATTAGCTTCCTTGTAGCTGAGCAAATTTTGTGTCTCTCCTGGTAAACTGTCACCAGACCAGTACTCAGGACGCCACCCAAGCTGAATCCCAGAGCCATAAATACATTAACACTTAGTCCAGTTGGCACCTGTTAAATCATCTTGTCAAACCTTGCAGTGTCAGCCCCGTGACACACCGTCTTGACCACGTATGCACACCATTTGTTGACATGATTTTTGGCACGGTGCTGTATCTGTCATGCTCTGACAAGGTTGGAATTGTGTGACCCAGAGGCTTTTGGCCGAAAGGTTGGGAGGCACAGTGCAATGAAAAAGTCACAGAACCTAAAGGACTTTATTAATGAAAAGCACTTGAGGCATCTGTCAGTCATCCCTTTCGTGCTTCCTGGGGTCACACAACCAGTGACACTTTTCGGCCTCGGCCCTTAGTAACAGCTTGTGTTGCCGTGTTGACAGCAGGGTCACCTGTGCGCTGGGGGTGTTGACCAGGTTCGAGAGACAGCTGCAGGGCTCTATTTTAGCTTGTTATTAAATAGGATGACCTAACATAGTCATGGGAACACAGGCTGCCTCTGCAGCTGAATGTTCTTCCCTGCCTGCAACATGATGTCAGATACAATTCCTTGGTAACACACTCACATAGGTGGGTAGAGTACCCAAAGATTTGACTCAAGTAAGAGTTGGACTGCTGCTAAAGTAATAGCATTCATCCAAAAAGAATGACTCAAATAAGAGCAAAACTCCTGTTCAACTCACTAGAACATCTGACTTAATATTTAAAGGCTATGTTAGACAAAAAGTATGAAGTTACATGCAAAGTTTGGTATTTTAAAGACAAGTGCAAGAACAAACTTTAGCCAAAAGAAATCTATGAATGAAGTGTGGAGGTGGAGAAAGGGGAATCTGTTTGATAAATACGGATAATACATGAAATTGCGAGAAGCCCATCGAGCCTGTTTAATTTAATCTCACTTTCTAATCCAGGCGTTAAGACAAATTTTCATCTCTAACAGTGCAAAGCTGAAAGGGGCTGCAAGTGCTGTCGCAATGAAAGGTAGTCAGCATAAGATAGCTGAATAAAAATGAACAACAAGGTTTTGCAACAAAGGTTTTTTGGGGTGCAAACACTTCTGCATGTATGAATGGATCACATTTAAAGCTTCATAGTACAGCAGATATTTAGTGAACGACAAGCATAAAGTTCCCCCGGGGCGTCCCAGCTTGCTTCCAGAGTTTTCCTTCCTGGGCCGATCTTGTGACTGACCAGTGGTCCATGATGTTCCCCACCAATTGCTTGATGACAGCTGGGAAACACTCCAGCCTCCACCCCTCACAGCCCCAAGACAAACCAGGCCTGTAAAAACGGTTTAAGTGTTGCGGATTAATTTATGGCCAACGCACTCATTAACTGGGATGCTAATGGGGAACAGCACACGTAGAGACCTTTGCACGGCGTTCACAATCTAGCTGTTATAGCTCCCAATAGGTCATCACATCCTAAATCCTACTGAAACGTAGGATGTGACACGCTGGCCTGTTATGGCGTCAAAAAGGTTTTAAGGTGGAAGGGACAACAAAACACTTCCCACAGCACTTTCAGAAATTCTTTGCAGGATGTTTTTCAACAGGTGTCGCTTATCCTCCTTGTCCTTGTAAGCTGTCCACCTGTGATGGGAGGCCGCCCTATTTCTCTCCCCTCCACGGCTCGTTTGTGTGGGAGTCAGCGTAGTCAAGCCAGAGGCTGCATTTGTTTCACACTAATCCCCCTCATGAGAGGCAGAAAGCTCTTATATCAGAAGCAGGCTTTGATCCCCATCGGATGAAGACAAAAAAAAAAAAAAACACTTAAGCTACTTATACGGCCTACTTTTTCTTCCACTACCTTCTTCGTCTCTGTCCTCGTCTCTGACCTCTCTTGCTGCAGAGATGCGCCGTGTTAGAGGAAAGGGTCAGTGAGGTTGTTGCGGGCCAGTAGCCCAGACTGGTTAGCGTGCTGCAGATGTCAAAATAGCTCGATTTATCAACCCTGAGTGGTACAGATATTGGCGGGTTGAGTGTTTACATATAGAGACCAAAACAAAACAAAACAAAAAAATCTCTTCCAAAAAACTGCATGTGTTTGTGTGCAAATGAGTCACACACCAAATAAAAACACAGCTGCGGCGAAGCTAGGATTCAATCTTCCACGCTCTGGATTAAGCAGGTGTTTTCATTCCTGTTTGCAGAGATAAGCATCACACAAGTGCTCTGTTTATGACTATAAATGTGCAACCAGACTACACAGTGGCAGTGCAGAGTCCATGTCATCATTCACCTTGTTTGCATCTACAGCAGAGAGAGCGTGGCCATCATAATTAACGCGGCCACGTGACCAGAGCCAGACGCCCGCCGACAAGGAAACGATTGTGAGTCTGTTGATGTGTTTGTTTTCAAACTGAGATGACAAGAGGGACCTTTGCAGTGACCCTGCAATGAGAAAGCAGTCGACACGGACAGGCCTGAACACTTCAGTCGGACTCCAGGTGTCCAAAGCCCCGCTGCACACAGAACTGTGTACACGCAACAATGCACATCCTCTGAGGGCTGTAATTAGGCCTGCTCTTTATTTGTGTTTTGAAATCATTCAGAATTCACAGAAAAGTGTCACTCGGGCACCAAATGTCTTTTGCGATCTGACTTTTTCACAGAGATACGTGCACGCCGACTCGCACTGGAAGGTTAAGGAGTACAGCTGCAGCAGCCAGATCCCCCTCCTCTGTCACTCTTGGTAATCAGTCTGTCAGGACGGTAATTAACCTACAGAGTAAAGTAAGCAAGACTACTGAACTGCCCCGCTCCATCTAGCATTCCTCCTACTCCCCCTTCGTTCGGCGGCTCGTCCAGATTGCCCGTTTGTTCGCTGTTGGAGGCTCTGGCGTTCAGAGGGAGCACTTGCAAAAAAAAAAAGCTCCACACCTGGAAGAAAAGAAAGTGTAACACGAGCCGCATGGCTCAGGTAGCTCCGGTCACTGCTGGCTTCACAAAGAGCCTCATTCTGTAGCAATTAGCGCTTCAGCTGAGCTAGCATCGAAGTAATGACATTACGGACGCTGACGTCCGAGAGCACAGCAAAAACAAATCCTGTAAGAGGTGACGAGAGAAAGTTATTCAATGCAGTGTCCCTCATGACCAGTGTTTTGCAAATGCCTTCAAACCGTTTGAACTTTTAAAAAAAAAACTTTTAAAAATAATGATTCAGCTACTGTTACTCTGGTACCCCTAAATAAAAATCAGAGCAGTCATCTGCCTTCATTCAAACTAACTCTGCTCATCACTGTAAACTATAAACACACTATAGCCATAGGGGATCATGGTAGAGGTGGAAACATCCTGATGCTGGTCAGAGTTGACAGGATGGAGCTATGAAGAAGAAACACAATTAGAGGCTGCTTAGAGATTTCAGACTCTGTCAAGGGTCACCTCTCAGTAGGGTAATGACCCTGACCAACAGTGGGACTTAGATAAAAAAATAAATAAAAAATGTTGTGTCAGGATGTTCCAGACCTGAATTCAATTGAGAATTGGTGTCAATATTTAAAAAAGAAAGATAATTATGATATTCTCCATGTAATCTGAATGCGTTGGAGTTGTGTTCTGCAAAGCTGGCAGAGGTCAAATCAATCAATCAATCAATCAATCAATCAATCAATCAATCAATCAATCAATCAATCAGTTTATTTTTCAGCAACCAGGCAAACACCATACAATTAACAACTGAGGAAACCAGTAGCAAACATCAATCAGTGTTTCAGCTGTTTTACAGTTTATCAAAGTAATAGTACCTTTCAATTGTTCACAATCGTAAAGATTAAGGAAACTTTTTTTTTTGACTGAGACTAAGGTGATGTATAAAATTTTAACTATGGAGAATTTCATCAGTCAACAGGATGGCTATACTGAGTCGGTTCCCCTACTATTGCTTTGAAATGGATGAGAGCCTTCAGACAGATTTTATGAGTAGCGCCTTAGTTGATGCCCGTCTTGCCTTCCCTGCCTTCAGCCGTATCCTTTGTAAACTCACAGCTGAGCAGGATATCACTATCTGCGCTTGCAATTCATAAACAACCAGAGGCAGCTCATGTTATAACAGATAGAAATGTGGAAAAGTTTTTGTTTATAAAAGCTTTTGCAAAGCACTGTATGCAACTTGAGGTTTAGGGTTACATGTAAATAAAATACAGCTTAATCTTTGTTGTTGTAGAAATCTATGTTTAATACTAGATTTGCAAGGATTCAAAAAAGGAACAAAAATGCGAAAACAACAAAGAAAATATTATCTATATTTCCTTGCAACACCTTACTTATAAGTATTATAAGTATTATATTATTAAGTATTATAACACTTATATATAAGTGTTTTGCATGTGACAATGGGGAGACATTTCTACTCTGGAGCTGATTCCCATTTTACCCCATTTGCTTTATTCCAAGTCTGATCTTTTTGCCCTTTCATGCGAGGTGATTGGACATCATAATTGTTTCTGTTGAGTGGAAAGGTCAATTTTAAAAAGCTAGATTTATCAGGGGAATAATTGGAGTAATTAAATTAGTCCTAAATATTACATTTGGTGTTACACGAATTACAAGTGAGTCACTGGTCTTTACTTTAAGAACACGTGTTATTATGTATATTTGTCTAATTGGTTTATTCTTGGCAATTCTTTTCCATTTTATGTTATGGTAGAGTTTTGTTCTTCCTTAATCATATATAATAACATACACTGACATCTTCTGTATGCTTGATAACTGTTTGTAAGACAAACACGACCATTTTTGCATCACATCTTTTCAAGTACAAGAACCAACCTAGAAGTGATGAACGTATTATAATGTATTCCAATGGGACGTAGTATGAGAGGATAACTCTGGAAATCAGACTCCATATTTGACTGAGATTTTTCACTTTTGAATAACACATAAGTGCAAAATTGCACCCTGTTCTCTTTCTGTCCAGAAATTTCGACAAAAGGAGTTTCCAGGAGCTGAAAAAACATTTTTTTACGATCTACTGAAAGTTTCAGTCATCTTAACCAATGAAATACAGAAGGTTCTTTGTGCAAACTGTAAACTTTTTTGCCCAGTTTTGAAGAAAGTCTGTTATATCTTGGCCCTAACACAAGGTTACTAGAATTGGCATCTTAATTGGAGACAACATGGTTGCCTTATTGAAAGATCAGTCTCCTCCACCATCCTGTTCTGGACTTTCTATAGATGTCATTTTTTTAAGTAAGCAGGAACATAAATGCATATCACATTTTGGCTGCCTCACCGATGCACATCCTGAGAAAGTTAGTTGTTGGCTTGAATTGGAGGCCTGCCTCCCCTAGCTGATATTGCCACCATAAATACCAAACTACACCTCACTTAAAACTGTTTCCATCTCACTGCTTACAGCACCATTGGACAAAAAAAAAATTATAAGGCAGGGAATCAACATTCCCAGATATCCCCTCTTACCCGCCAGCAGCCGGTGCCAAGTACTGTTTCATTCTCTGAAGCTGGCAGTCCCAAGTTGAACTGGTCTGGCACTGACCCGAACTTGAAGATTTGAACTCCAGGGACTCGCCTTCCAGCTCTGCATCTGTATCTGGACATTCCCGACTGGAAGGAGAACCTGGACAACACTCAAAACTTGTAAAAGTATAATGTCACCAGTCTGGCATTGGCATGGCACAATATTTCTCAAGAGTAACTGGAACGTGTTTTTTCTGGGGGAAAGGATGTCTTGGTTTACCTGAAACCTCTGCCACCGGAGCGCAGAAAAACTGCGCTCCGAGGAAAATGATCGGAAAGATGGACGCTTTGGGAGGCCAACAAACCCAAAATCCTAAAATACACTGAGCTGTCAGCTGATACTTGTCAACGTGGCTGGAAATGAAAGGCTTGCCCAGCAGAAGTTGGCTGCAGACACCTTGTGGGTGAGGTCAACTACAAGGCTGCTTGAAGACATGAGAATTCGAGCTCGAAGCCAAGCCATCAAAGGCGGCTGAGTCAGCGAGTCAGCTTAATGGGTCAAAGAGAAGGGAGTATAAAAGACCTGGAGAGCGTCACTGACTCAGGAGGGTTAAATCAGAGGGAATCCTGTGCAAAGTGCAGCAATGAACTCTCTGGTGGGTTCACCCACTGACGCAGATGCAGTGGGTCGTGGATTTCCCTCATTTCGCACACTAGAAGCCGGGATCTGAGATAGGTCTTTTAAAGGAAAAACTTGTTACACCGAGTCCAAACACTGATCGTAAAAACGCTCTCACCCAACAGTTTCCACCATGTCCGTCAGATTCTGTAATTATTAGAACTGTATCGACCTGGGAGCAAAACTGGTGTGGTTGCAGTTCAGACGGGGTAAGAATTAAAAATGCTGGCAACTATGCATTTTTTTGTTTTATTGCTGCTATAATAAGAAGTTCTATTTTAATACTTGGTCAGCTGTGTATGTGCAGGAGTCAGCCACGATGACAGAAATCTACAGGTTCTTTTATAAGCCAGAATAGACGAGCAGAGCAACCTTTTGAGCAACATCCTGTGACGACGGTTTCTTTGACAATGAACAATCTAGATCTAGCAGCTCCTGTAGTTTTAATGCAGTTCTTGTTGTTTAGGTTCCTTACTTCACACCTACTCTCCAACTCGGCTCTGAGACCCCAAACCTCACAGATTTATCCATGAAGCCCCTTCGTTTCCTAAAGGAGAGGCTGTGTCTTGGCGTCAGCTTGGAAGCATTTAGAAGACGGACTTTCCCAATCAGCACTGCTGATTTTAAGCTTCTGGACTCTTTAAATTATACTTCTCAAAGATGCATTTCCTTCAGGACTATGTTACAGATGATTTTAGCCGACGGCTAATTGAAACTGTGGAGCATGTAGCTTGTGAAGAGCTGAACAGAGTGACGTCAGAGCAGAAGACCAACGTAGAGGGGACGTTGGTCTTACATTCATGTGGTGGATGCGTACATAACTTCAAATGAATGTGTCTCTTTGTGTGCTGGAAATGTCAACAGGAGACTGTAAAACACATTCTTATCTGCTTTGAAAAAAAAAAAGTAATGATAAGGGTTCTGGTTACTTCTTGTTCCCTGATAATTTGTCTTGGCTTCAACAAGACGCAATAAATGCATGCAAGCTTTAGTTTTACAATCCAACCCTTTATTCCTCTACTTTGATGATGTGTGAACAAAACATTTAGCTAGAAATGTTTTTTTCCTGGTTGTTAGTGAGTTCTCACAAAGTGAAACTGGTTGTAATTTTATACAGTCTGTCACACCATCTGCACACCCAAACAGTCCAGAGACGGTGTCCTCGCTTGGAACATCGAAGCCTGTAACCCGTTTACCGCGGAGGCCCGGATCGAACAGCAAAGGCGATCAATAAGAACTGCCGGACGATTGTCCTTGAGACAGCAGTTAGACATTGTTCAGACTGCAGGAAAACCTAATTATTCTCTGAAATTGAATTTGTAGAAGAGAGTGTCAGCACTTTGTTTCTTTTTTCTTTTTTAAGTATTTTTTTTTGCACAGACATCAATGCAGAGTAAAAACAAAAGAAAAGCCAATATCCAATGCACTTCTTTCACAGATCCTTCCATTCTTCAGTCACTCTGCAGCCAAACACAAAGAATGTTGAGAATGATGAAATTTGCAAGGCAAACATTTCATTCTGACGTGAATATTTACGGGTTTTGTGATATAGTTGACCCGAATACAGTGATTTCTCTACTTTTCTGCACTTTAATTTGTGTTTGCTTGTCATTCCACACCAAAAGTTACAAGTAGATTTTAGACGTGTGTTTGTTTTGTTCTAATTCAAGTCAGTTTTTTTTAGACAGACGTTCCAGTCCTGGCATCAAACTACAGGAGACGTGTGATTGGTGGGCCAAAAATGGACAGCCAAATTCAAACCAGGGATCCTGAGATTGCACGGTCATTCTAAACCCCACATTCATCCCGGCCGTGTTTTTCTGATGTGCATATAAACAGAACTCTGTATATTTCAATTTGACCCAAGGAATTTTTCCCACCAGCTTAAAAATGGACACTGGCACGAAAATCCCACATTCCTGATTTCATAAGAGTGAAATGTTTCTGTGACCGAAAGAAAAACTTGTTGACTTCCTCTCCAGGTTCTAGATTTGTCTTTATAAATAATATCTTTTCTCAAACATTGACAAACTTTTTTAAAATTTTTTTATTGCTTTTGGCAGTTGGGGCTGCTTTACTTCTTTCCATCCAAACAAGCTGAGGAGGTGGCTTAGCAGATGTCACATGTGTACTTGAGAAAAGCCTCGACATGACTTAGTGAGTTTTTCTCTTTTTCTTTTTTCCAGAGGACCTTCCAGTAACTGCATCCAGTCAAGTGCTTCCCTCTCTTTGTTGGGCTTCGCCATGGAAACTGATTAAACATCTCAAAACCCGACTTCTCTTGTTTGATTTCAAACGCTCTGAAATCAGAGAGCGGGAGCGCGGAGCCATGCAGGAAGTTCACATAAAAGTTTGAAAGAGAAAAGCAACAAGGAAGATTCCTTGATAAACACTCCCATTCATTCAGTTCTAAGCATGCGTGTGCGTGTGTGTGTGTGTGTGTGTGTGTTTGTGTTTATGCAGGCAGTGTTGGGTTTTTGTTTAGGTTCACTGGCTGTTCAGGATCTCCCCCCCATACTTCCCCATCTCTGTTTATAAACTGTTTGCTGTATTGGCGTGTGCAGAATATTGGAGGGCGTCTCGGACTGTCTGAGCTGATTCCTGCTGACCCGGGTTTTACTGCTTACACTCCGCACATCAGAGCCAGGCCTGCAGAGACAAAGGGCTTATCTCAAATCCGCTTTGACACTCTGAAGAATTCCCAAATAAATTACAGTAAACTTCCTTGACAGCAGATATCGGCAAGAAAAAAAAAAATTGTAATAAATTCTAAGTGGACATAATTAAATTCATGGACAAATATTTCTCAAACGAAGCAGTAAGAAAACGTGTGGAATGACAAGCAAACATTAATTAAAATGTCTCAGAAAAGCAGAGGAGTCATTCTATTCCGATCTATCTTCCAACTGTATCGCATAACTCGAAAATATGGACGTCAGAATGAAATGTTTGCTAAAATTAATCATTCTCAACATTCTCCGAGTAGCTAAGATAACGGATGGAGTCAAAAGCAGGACGACCTCGGAAGAAAAGAATATGCAAAGTCACGACTACAACCCCCCCAAGTATTAAGAAGCAACATAAAGTCAAACAGAGCTAAATCCAGATGTAAATCTGATGCAGGATTTGAAAATGTCTTGTTCATAAAGTATCGCCGTCCAATCTCGATAAGATTGAGATACTTCACAAAGAAAAAATCGCAAAATTTCAGACTTGAGAAATGGTACAGCATTGTTAGGAAAAAAACAAAAGTCTTGATCCAGAGTGTTAATGTAAATCCATGGGATACAATTCAGTTTTCGTCACATATTCTTATCTCCAGTGTATCATGATCCTTCCCCTTCACAACTATGTTATATTTTGTGTTAAAACATAGCATTAAATTGTAATACTCACCAGGGTTGTAGCTTAACACTTTTGCAAGACACTGTACATTTGATGCAGAGGTAAAAGAAGAAACTGTCCTTACCGACTCCAAATAGTAACAAATTTACTAAAAGAATTGGTATGAAAATGGCGCAGAGGCCATATTTTATAATATTTAAGTTCCCTGAAATGACATTAGGCTAAAAAGCAAGAAAAATACGAGCAGAGTCTTCATGGATGCCCAAAAATGAGCTTAATCTGTTAAGGACTTGTAAGCTTTAATGTAATCGTTGTGTTTTTCCTTTTTCTTTTTCTTTTTTTTTTCTTTTTTTTTTTTTTTCTTTTTCAGCAACAAGTATCTGGAAATTCAAAATCACATTCAAGTTCAGACAAATCAGCTTTTCTGGCAGCAGCCTACGGAAACACTCCCTTTAGTGTGAATCTTTTTTTTTTTTAAGATAATCTCACTTGCTCATCCCTGAGGTGGTCTGCATAATGTAAACTTCCTCATCTGAACACAGTCTGTGTGCCAAGCTGCTGCTGCTGCTGCTGCTGCACCGAATATATTACTAAACCTACTTTTTGTTGTTGTTTGTTTCATGGTGGCACTGAACAGCTTGTAAAACTTTTAGTTCTTCTTTTACTAAAGCATACAAAATGTAAATACTTGCAATGATGGTAACTTATGTTCTAGTGAAGGATAAAGTTGAGCGTCAGCTTTGCTCAGGTAATTAGTTGGAAAGTGTGAAACTGCCATTTCCTTTTGGCAGGGACGGCCCCACCGATAACAGTGGAGTGACATTTTGGCATACAAACGAGACCGCTTCTTCTTATTATTCTTATTCTTCAGCGAGCTAACAGAGCAACGCGCCCCGCCCCCCATCCCAACGTCCCCCTCCGGCTCTGCTAAAGTGTTTACATGCGTGTTTCTTTTGGGAGTGCTGGCATACACACAAAAACATTTTCGCATTCCTCCCCCACATAAACCAGACCTCATGTGTTGAACGTGGTAATGGAAAACCTGGAGGGCGACGCTACCGTACGACAACACACGGACGTGTTTACATGCCGGCTGCTTGCGTAACTTGACGGGTCAAAGTGTTGACTTTGACGTTTTGTTTGTGATTGAAATAATAGTCGTGTTATCTCTAGAAACATATTTCTATTATCTTCTAATATGCCAGTGACGCGATTAGGAACGTCACTTTGCCCACGAGTTGAAAAGGATTAATGAAAGGGCTGCTTGAAGTAGTTTTCTGATTTTTTTCTTCTTTTTTTTTTCAGATTGAGTGAGGGATTACGGGAAAAATGAGGCGGACACACGCACATAACTGTTGACACACAATCAGCATGTTCTAATAATTAGGAGTCATCATGAATGTTGGTGTTTATTAATCCATCAATGGTATTGTTTATGGGAGGAGCTTTCCAGATGGTCCCACAATTAAGTCAAAAAATGTTTTTTATCATCAACATGGATGAGGTCCTCCTCCACTGACAATTTCTAAATAAAAGTGACTTATACTTTTCTCATCATGACACATTTTTTGACTGATGTGACTCATAGTCTAGGGTAACTTAGAGTCCAGAAAATACAGTAAGTGGTGAGAAAATTTTCTAAATGTGAGAAAATGAAAGTTTCTTGTGGAAAACAAACAGACAAACAACAACAACAACAACAACAACAAAAAACACCTGAGCCTTGGCCGAAAACCCAGTCTCTCCTTGGAATACAGTGAAGATTGTTGGATGGTATGACCAGAATGGCTTATGAACTTATGAACTTTCACATTTTGCAGTTTTACGTCTTCCCACCAATTATTTTTAAAGTATGTGTTTGTTTAAAGCAGAAGGACTGGAGAATCACAAAGTCTATTGAGATTATATGAGGAGGCCTAAGCAAAAAAAAAAAAAAATGTCTGATCTCTTTTAAAAAAAATGTTCAAGCTGGTGTTTCTCTCCAGATGTGTTTATACTGGAAATGTATTAAGTTGTAAACGTTTACAGCGGATTAATCTCCCCAGATATCTCTTAGACTCGGAAGGCTTGATGAGCAATGAGTCCATTACGTTTGAAGACCCAGTTTTGTTTTGTTTTTTTATATTACAGACGCAATATAAAAAACACCACTAGAGATTCGATCTCAGCGGATATGTCTCATGGAAGATTAGACAAATTCATGCTTTCACCTTCTTCCATCATTAATAGGCAGTCGTTGGTACCATTGCTTCATTTTAAGTCATTCTTGCATACTTCATATGTCTAAGATGTCAAAAATCTGACAGTAATTTATTGTTTCTATTTTTAAAAAAAGAGAGAGTGAACAACAACGATATTTTAATTTACAGAAACTGACCAGACAAGCAGATAAAAAAGCCACAGTGATGACAGCTTTAAGCTAATTCTCACAACATGGATGACAGCTCTTCCTGCCAAATGTTGTCAGTCACAGAATAAATATGTCTGGATGATTTTCTTTAATGTTTATTCGTCGTGTCAGGCAGCCGGTTGTCAGTAAAATACTTGATCACATTTGTCAGAAAAGAAGGAGGGATCGCAGATGGAGTGTGGCGAAAAACAATACGGCTACCTACTAAAATATCAAAACTCTCCCCTCCAGACCTGGTCTGGAATAATAATTCTACATTTCTTTGCCGTTCCACTGTATTAATTTCCATTTTTTAGAGGAGCTTGTAAAGCCAAGCTGATGGATGACAGACATCTCTTGTTGGCTTCAAAAGCAGAAGTTAAAGTTACCTGTCTTGTCCAATTTATTTCAGGTTTTACAACAGTTCTACTTAAGGTAACATTGGAGAGTTTATTTTTTTATTATTTTATTTTCTCTGGCTGCCTTTCTGGAAGCTTCCCTCCCATATAAAGAGAACAAGGAAAGACGAGCACCAAAACAGGCTAACATTGATACCGACTTTCTGATTATGTTTGAGGTCTGTTTCGGGAAATTATTGGTTTTGTCACGTTTAGAAAGTCTGATGTTTTTTAATCAATGAAAGTGTTAAATATTAAACTGTGAATATTACCGCCTATATTTTCACAGTTTTGGCCCTGTGAGTAATGTCTACCCCGGTTTCTTTTTTATTATTATTTTTATTTTTTACTCTCTAACCCTGGACCTTCAACTGTGAATCTCACTGGAATTTCTTTAACTAGTCTAAGTCATGCTGAATATGTTTCTATTTGTAAGTACCATGTAATTTTTGAAAATATAAATGTTCAAAAAAAGTGATTTTATGACATATATACACTATGATGTACAGCACACTATGAAATATGCAGAAACATGAATGGAATACAAGATGTTATATTTAATATGATGCAATGTCCTATAATATGACGTGAAATTAAGTACAATACGTCATAGAATATTTGATATAACGCGCAATATAGCAAACAATTTGATTTACGATAGCTTATGAAATACTGGGGTACAATATAGCAGATGTATATACAATAGATTGTGCTTTCTTCCTTCTTTGGTTTTATTACTTTCCCTGAATATCAAAAACACATCTTTTGACATGCAAACCAGAGGGAAAACTTACGTCAGGCATAAACAGGTGAATCGCAGAGAGACCACGGTAGAAAGAGAGAAAGAGAGAAAGAGACTGTCCTATCTGTTTGACAGAGCTTTGATCTGTTCAATGGGTAGCCGGCCACGTGGGACGTGTCTCCACGGGCAACAGGACAAGAGGAGGCTGATAAGGCCGCATGCTCAGACAAAACACAATCCACTCTGGATTCTTTTACTGTACAGCACTTGCTGTGCTTAAAAAAAAGGGGGAGGGGGAAATAACACACAAAAAAAGGTAAGAAAAGTTTGACTGCACAAGTAAAAAATGATTCCATGTGGCCTATTTGGCACCACTGGACGCACCGTTTTCCAACAGCATGCGTTATTTGGTGAATGGTTGTGTAACTGACAATAAAATTGCCTTAATGGCTCAAAATGGCTCTGTGTAAATTTTGAGGAGGAAAAAAAAAAGAGAAAGAAGACAGACAAGACATCCAAAGAGCATCGAGTAAATCAGTGGTTCCCCCCATGAGGAAGTCACACATTACAAAAGGC
Organism: Poecilia formosa; assembly: GCF_000485575.1. Taxonomy (NCBI): domain Eukaryota; kingdom Metazoa; phylum Chordata; class Actinopteri; order Cyprinodontiformes; family Poeciliidae; genus Poecilia; species Poecilia formosa. The sequence goes on along the minus strand of NW_006800061.1, from coordinate 277,978 downwards.
CTTTTATTCTGTTAATTTTTCACTTGGATTCCCCGCCTGGACCCTCCTTCTCTTTTTCTCAGTCTTTGAACTCTCCGCCTATTTCCTGACCTCTTTGCTGCTATGTGTCATGTGTGTCATGATCATTCCCTTCATGTCTTGGGCGTCTGGGTTTTCTTTGATATTCTGCAGGATTAGCTCAGAGCTGTCTCTCTGCTCTGTGTCTGTGTGTGCGCACGCGTGTGTGTGTGTGGGTGTGTGTGTGCGTGTGTGTGTGTGTGTGTGTGTCTGATATAATGCCTTTTCCGTTTAATCTAATCACCAGCTACGCCTGAAAACACACATTATGATTAAACAAGCAAAGAGTTGGAGGACCCAGCTTAAATGGTTGGTCAACTCTATTTATTTAATGGTGGATTTTGAGTTTCAGCCGCTGTCACAAGTAGAACTGGAGAGTTTAAATACAGAGCACTAATTTCATCTAGTTGAGATGCTGACAAATTGTTCACTTGGCTGATCTCTAATTTTCTTCCAGTGAGCAACCGGAGCTCCTTGATTTCTCCGAAACTGATGCAGATGCACGGTTTCCTCGGATTTCCAAAGGTCTTGCTGTTGCTTTGACACAGATAAGCAGTATCTAGAAGTAATGGAAATAAAAAGAATTGAAGAAAATGAAGGGATGCTTGGTATTTTTTCACGAATGCAACTGATAACGTTGGAACCAACTGGAAATGTTTGTACAGCTTCTGTAATTAAAAGGTTTTAAAGCATGAGGCCAGGTTGGTTCATTGGGAAGTTGTAAGTTATGTGTAGACAAAACAACATTAATCAGTTGTATCTGGGGGGTGTTTTACTCCTAAATAGTTTAAATTTCACTGAACACTCTACAACAATTTTCTACTAGAAATAATGAGCATTTGGACAGATAAGCTGCTAGTGCCCAAAAGACAAAATTCTCCAAGAAAACTTTTGAGGGAAAAATTGATTTTAAGTGCGTGCTTCATAGGGGTGCAAAGTGTGGTGATATTGAACTGCAACAATGTCTCATGTAAGCAAAGTCCGTCTGAAAACGCTTCACCTTTTTAAGTTTATGCCATCATCAACCCTGTGCATAAAGGTGAGTGCTTAGAGATCGACATCCTTTAACCTTTAACTCGTATTATGTAAGAAAGGAAGCGATTCTTGAATAACACTCGTATGAATAAAGACCGCTCCTCAGGTTGGCAGCCAACCCTCAACGACAAATCAATGCAAAATGTGACACTTCTGAACTTTTAACATAGCATTTGGTGGAGAAAACTCAATTATGACAGATGAGACACAAAATTTTAACCACCGTCTTCTAATCTTCCAATGACACGAACTTTGATTACTGTTGGAACTAAGCTATAAAGCAGTTTCACAGTTTACTCGTAAGTCTGAATCGTGTCATCTCTAGTTCTAAGTTAAAACGTGAACTGAAAAAAAAGAGAAAAGCTTTGACAGCGTTTTCTCTCTTTTTTTTTTTTTTTTACCCAGGGCCGGAAAACGGACTGTAGCTCTGATGTCAGTGCTTGCTACAACATGTAATGTGTCAAGGTGATACTGTAAGCTTAAACTGCTGAGTCACTTAATACAACCTGTGCATCTATCGCCTTTGAAATAAACTGTAGAAGCGTAGCTTCTGTGTGTGTGTGTGTGTGTGTGTGTGTGTGTGTGTGTGT
>NW_006800061.1:202619-275757 GCF_000485575.1 Poecilia formosa | reverse complement strand
CCGTTTGATCCTCACCGGTTTATGTGCCTTTGAAATGTTGTTCCATGCTCTGGAAAATATTATTTTGTTTTCCATTTTTTTAAAAATCCCCCCCCCCCCACCAGAAAAGGGAATAACAGTGTTGGACATTACAAAGAGCGGTTAATGGGCCACATGTTAAAGCTCATGGGAAACATATTGCCAGCGCGACAGGAGGCTTTCCTCACATTGATGGAGAGAGCGACGAGAGGAGGAGGGGGTGAAGGGTAGAGCATGGTTCACTGGTTCCCAAACTCCTGTGGAGCTTCAGTAGCCTTCACTGCCACCCTGTGCCTCTTCTCGCTCCTCCTGTCCTGCCTCTTTCTTCCCCTTCACTGCCCTCCACCGCCACTCTCAAGCTTTTTGCTTTTCTTTTGTCTGCTCCCTTGCTAAACCCCCTTACCTACCGGCCTTTAACACCTCCTTCAAGCTTCTCTGCGTTTGTTTTATTGTCTTCTTCTGTCCTCTGTCTTCTTCTCGCATCTTTTCCCATGACATTAAACAACTAAGTGCATAACCCCCACACCCCTCCCATCGTTTTCTGCTTACATCTCCGAATTTTACTGTCCGCAGTAAATTACATTAGATCTGAGACCAAATACTAAAGGTCAATATTGACTTTGCGCAAGCCCGGCAAGTTCGGAGGGAGAGCCGGAGAGAGGGAGAGTTTTTTGTCAGCGTGCTACCCGAGGCTTTCTGCTTGCTTTTTCGTTTGGGTGCCTTTTGCTTTTTAACATTATTGAGTCTGGCGTGTGCTCAAAGTCAACATAGTTAGAGATCGCCTCCCTTCAGAAGAAGCTTTTAGTTGCAATTTGTACAAAAAGAAAAGGGGGGAGGGGAGAACAAGGTTCAGAAATTTTGGAGACCACCAGTAAGTCAGGAGAAATTTTTTTAAAGATGATTAAAAGCATTAATCTGCATGAGCATGAATAAAAAAATATCTCAGTGCTGTTTCATTTGGAAAGGTTCTTCTTTTTTTTTCTTTCAGACCGAAAAACAAGTTCCAGTAAGCTGACGGAGGAGGAGAGCTACGGCCCCTGAGAGGAAACTAATCAAGAAATCGGTCTCATGGGGGCCCTTGTGCAAATCCAAAAATCTCACACAAACACTGGCCATACAGTCGTCAAGCCTGTTGTCTCCTGACATCGCATGCATGTTTTAACATGCAGCCTTCCTCTAGGTGACAAAAAAAAAAAAAAAAAGGGAAGACTTGTGTGTCAACAACTCTTCCAACTCTACCTGGCCCCGGCAAGCCCACTTTAGAGGTGCAGGCAAGCACAACCGCGCAACCACAGACCCTTTGCAAGACTGTCTTTCTTTACGTTTCTCTTCATTCTTGTCCTTCCTTGTCCACTTGCACTCATTGTTCTGATGGACAAGTGAAGGATTTAGTTAAGAAAATAGTCATTTATAAAAGTCTCCGGCATAGCAAATGTGGTTTGTGGAGCACTTTTGATTTATTACTTCACTTTATTTCTTTAGTGATAATTATTTTTAAAAAAAATAATATTTTATCTTAATTCCCCTTTCATAATATTTCAGCTTCTAAGCTTAAGAAAACAAAAAGCTAAATACATCAAACTGCCTTTGGGGAATTCTCGTTCCCAAACCTCAATTTAAAGAAAGTCTACCAGTCTGAGAGGCGACTGGCGGATCACTCCGAGTCCCACGGTGTAGGTCTGATTCTCATGATTCATTTCAAAATAATAAACTTTTTTTTTTTTTAAGGACATCATGCTTGTCCTAAAAGCGGTCTACGACATCGTGTGTCATGTAATGCAATGCCTTCCCTTCCCCGCTGTAAAAGCTTACATGGTTGTCCCGCGGGAGGAAACAAAAGTTTGCAAGATGCAGCTCATTTATCACAGTTCACAGAGGATAAGCTGGTGAGTACTGGCAATGGGAAAGGATGCAGTCCCTTTGCACCAATAATAAGACTAGAGCTTGAAAATCTGGTTTGTTGGAAAAAAATGGTTGTAATAAAGCAGTTTTTTTTTTTTTTTTCTGGTAGTAACTACAATTTCAAATATTCTTGAAACATCAAATGGAAAATGATCTGATAAGATTTGGTTATGCTAATTGATATATGAGACTAACGTTAAAAAAATGAGATCAGTCAACCTGTACTGTGTATCTTAAGTTATTTTTTGAGTGTTTTTTTCTGCAAAATCAGCAAGATTACACTTATTGACAGTCCAACAAAATCCAAGAAAATAAACAAGGATTGTCTGGATAGATTGCAAATGGAGAAATAGTCAAAAATTCTTCTCTCCGTCTATCTAACCCTCTGTCTAGTATGTGTGGATATTTTTCTTTCCAATCTTTGCTAGGAGTGCCAATAAATGTGGAGATTTGTGGCGTACAAAGTTTAAAAAGTCACCCATCCTGTTTACCTGCCTGCTAACCCAGCTATGGCTGCAGGGGCACTGGGTCTATCGCAGAGGATAATGGGAAAGAGCCAGCAGGTAACAAGCTGGCAGCTTTTTTTCTCAGGGCCAGTGGAGAGATTCACAACTATGCAGCAGAGGAACTGAAAATCTGCGTCTATTAAAATTAACATGGCATCAGCTGCTGGAGGCCCCAAACTTTTCCAGCTGTTATATTCAGTGTCTGGTTTCAACTTTGTGTTGATAGTGTTTATCGCTTTCTGGTTAGATTTCCTGCTCCTTTGGCAAAACCGCAAACCCACATCGGATTGTGCTGGTTTACCGACTAGGTCAAAGGAAGCAGAGGCTTAAAAACGCAGCCTGGCATTTCACACACACTTGTGCGATTACCCTTGCAGAGGTCAAGAGGAGAAACGTCTGTTGCCTACCCTTAATGTTTGCCATAGCGGCACAAAGCCATGTGTTTTCCAAAGCGCATGTGTGCAGTAGGTGGTAGAGTTAACATCCTTGTGTGCTAGGCTAGCTCATGAGAGGAAAACAAGCATTCATCAAGCTGACCAGTTTCTGTGGGGTTGTTTGGTGCGAGAACTACCCAAAGCAGGATTTGCAGGAATATTTGAGGTCTGTGATCAATGTTGGTTTTCCTTCCCACTTGCAGTGCTTACTCCAAACAAACAAAAAATAATAATAATTTCTAGATCAGGAAGAAATAAAAATATCTGCACATTAGCAATAAGATAAAATGAAGACTTTTAATGAGTCATTGAAATAAAACACAAAATAGGAAGCTGTACCAAACATGTTGGTGGTCATTGTGTTGGGTGATCGTGTTCACTGAAGAGGACCACTTCCTAACATCAGCGGAGGTCATCCTCTGGTCACAGTGGTGCAGGGTCAGAAAGTAGTCTTTTTCTCCTGCTGTGTCCTCAGCCATGTGTTGAATGTGGGTCATCTTCAAAGAAGCTGAAGTTTCGGTATGGAGGCTCAGCAAGTAAAATGGGCGAATAAATTCCAACTTCTTCAACTTGGAAAGATGAGCTCCTTCATTTTATGGTGGTGAGGGAATAAAGAAACAACCCTTGTTTGGGTTATATAAATAGATTTTTGTTTTGGGTCATACACCATCCAATTATTTATTGACTGGGACGTTTTCCAGAATATATGATTCACAGATGTTGGCACTTCATTGCAATGTTTCTGAAATGTATGAATGATCAGGAAAAAAAAATAAAAAAGAAGAAGAATTTTATTGGACTGAGACACATGAGGGCCATGTGTTTCAAAACATTACAGGTGCTTATAGTCCCACAACTGTGGACTGGATGTCTTGTTACCTCAACAGTGTGCTGCAAACACATGTTTTGATCTAATACATGCTCCGGGTTCCTTGCCAAGCGCACATTTTCCAAAGCTTCGTCAAGTGGTGAAACCATCCAGTTGAATCTTGATATGTTGATGCAGGACAGTTATTTGATTGTGTAACAATTCAAATAGTCCACACAAAAAAAAACTATTGTAAAACTGGATGATTAAAAATATTACAGCCCATTTAAAAAAAAATGTATGAAGCTTCCCAAGAAAACAAAAAACAAAAGAGAAAAACATACTGACATAATTTTTATCTACGTCAAAAAGGATTTTTTTTTATTTTAAATAGAAATGTTGGATTTTTTTTTTTTTTTAAGATTCCCTTACTTCACAATTTTTGTCCCAACTTGGTCCCATTTCATATCAGCAAACAAACCTTACATAAATTCAACATTTTGATGATTTTTTATTTTTTATTTTTTTGTCGGTTGCCTAACATTCAGGCAGACGACAAGAAGCAACAGGATGAAAAAGAGAAAAACACACACTTTAGAGAAAGTGGACAAAGGGAACAGCAATCACACAATAAAAACAGAAGAAATTCATCTGAGGTATGATTAGTGATATGGAAGCTAGGTGAGTCTAATCAGGGGAGAGTGCAAAACACAAAGGGGTGAAATAACTAGGAAAGGCCTCAATGACGATGAGGAAAAACTCAACAAAGCGAAACCTGTTGACACGTCAGACTCAGATGATTCGTTTGAAGTGGTTTGTTGACCTGAGTTGGCGGACTCACTGAAAAGACTACTGAGTCAGATGACTCAGCTCTTTTACTCAACACTGACTGTGTTCCCCATCCATTACAACAAAACCCTCAGTCAAACGGTGGCACCCTACACATGACCGAGGAGGAAAAAGAAGAAGAAAAATGCAAATGATGCTTGTGTTGTTATTATTTTTTTTTCTTTCCTAGTAGCTAGTTTACCGACCAGGAGGCTGAAATGACGTCGACATTCCTGACTAAATGAACCCATTGCCATATAGTTGTCCTCTTAACGTTAGCTTTCCCAGAGCGTAACCAGAGAATGCTCAGGATACAGGTAAGCGAGTTCATTTACAGCCAGGTGCGCAGGAAGGTTTGCAGAGGATTTGGCATGTTATTCCACAAGCTTGAGAGGGAGGCAGAGGCTCCAGCTGACAGAACAACGTAGGAGGACAGGGCAGAGCAGAGGCAGAGCTTTATGTGACGTTCCAAGGTTCTCGCCCTGAGAAGGCAGGGTGAGAGATTGGATCCAGGGAAGCCACATGAAGGGGAGGGAGCACTAACAACCGTCGCAGCGACAAGTTCTGGTCTGGCTCAGCGTACTTTTTTTTGTTTTTCTTATTAAACCTTTATGTGGCCAGATGCAAAAACCCATCGAAGTTTGAGGGATAACCTGGCCAAGAAAGGCAGCAGCACACGTCAACAGTGGACAAGACAGACAACAAAAATAAACATTAAGACGGTAACAATCTGAAAGTTAAAAGCAGGAACAATTTGAGATTTGAAAGGCACTACTGTGATGATTTCCACTGTTAGTTTCTTAAAGTTGAGCAGAAAGCATTCAGTGAAACAAGATCTGAAGGGTTTAGATAAGATTGTGAGGCAATTCAAGCAGAGGACGCAGAAAAACTATTTACGGTTTGATATTTGCAGATTCACTTACCTGTGGAAAATTTGTTACGGTATATAAGGTGGGCAGTCATAAGCTTTTCAAGAAGAGAATTCATGTATTAATAGATTTTACCTATTTGCTGCTGAGGCTGCAAACTAACCCTCCTAAATACGGGGTGTATAATATTTTTGTTTAAATCTCTTCATGTTTGGAAAGACCTGATTTCCCTTGAAATGTCCAGAGTGGTGAGAAATGGATTGAAGTCATTGAAGAATAAAGCCTTTACAAAAAACATTGTCCGATGCATATTTAACCAGTCTACCAAATGAAAGTATTTACATTATACAAACATTATCATATAGGGTTTCTTATGATGTCAAGATGTGAACAACTCAGTTCAGTCCAGAAAATTGGAAAAACAAGTGGCTCCAATTCAGTAATAACGTCAAATTGTGTGTGGTTAGCAGGGCGAGAGGGTGGAAGTTGCACTGCGGCAGATGGGAATAATTTCCAATTTTAGTCACTTCCTCCCAGTGGCAACAACATGGCAAGAAGTTTCCTAATCTATTCAGCGGTTGATGTCATTTGTAATAACAAGCTTTTATAAAACCATAGCTTGAATCATGATATTTCTCACTTCTTCAGCATGAATCTGAAGAAGTGAGTTTCATGCGGCGACCTATTCCTTCCTCAATAGGCAGTGGTGGGAAAAAAAAAGGTCTTAATGCCAGTTAATGGGTCTGAAAAACCACAAAATTCATTTCTCCTTACACAATGTTGGAGTGCGCAACCCTGGCACACGGGCCTGACATACTGGAAATTGCTTTTCCCTTGATACAGTTCAGTTACAATTGTAGCGTCACTTTTACTGATTTTTCTGACTCACGAGAACATAAGTCGGTTACCATCGACTCTGGTGCCCAGAAAAATGATCACAAGGCTCTCTGAGGTTTATTAAGTGCAGTATTAAGTCTTAAAAGTCTGCAGACTGACCCCACAGAGCAGGAAAAGAGTGTCTGTGTCCTCATTAAAACTCTGCCTGTGCAAACCAGAGGCAACCAGTACACACAGCAGATAAGGCAGTTAGTAGCTTGCTGAGATTTATGGCCGCTGCCTGGGGGAGCAAGCTGATGAAGGGTGAGAGGGAACGTGAGTTCATATACCGTTTCATGTCTGGCAGCCAGATGAGACTGAGGATAAATAGTTGTTTTATAGGATATGAAGAGGAAAAAATGAGGGTTAGATGGGTTGTTTTACTGATTGCAGTGATTCTTTTTATGCAAGTGAGATTCAAGAGCCAGCTGTGACACAGACGACGTTAAGTAAGATGTGAGATGAGGACATGGTCGAAAGGAAGTGTGAGAAAGGGGGGTTTCGAAAAAGAAAAGTGAAATATTGTCAAAATTGTAATGTTTCTAACTAAATAAATACAAACAAATGTAGATGTCCTACTCTAAACTCTTGTCACTGTGCAATTTTGGGTAGCAAATTATCCTCCTAAAGACATGTACAACATGAACTTATTCCTTTCATCTAGATAAATTTCAGCAGTTTCCCAAGAAAGTATGTGTCCTCCACTTACACGTAAATTTAAAGGATTGTTTCAGAGTTTTTAACACCACCGCAGTGTTAGTTCACTCAAATCAGTCCATCATCAAGTGAGGAATTTATTATTTGTGACACATCATGTAAAATGGACAGGAAAGTTCAGTGTTTTACAGTTCAGTACACCACCACAGTCAGATAGTTTAGACTGAATTATCTGGGATTGGACAATATTGCCAATAACTACTGACAGCTGAAGTTAACGCTGGGCTAGGATATTTTGAATTGGGTGTTGGATGTAATCAATAAAGGTCCACTTATGAGTCAAAATGAGGACAATGTCCACAAAGTAGACTCACAAATTGGAGACCTTCAGGACTTCGTTCTCTTTTGGAGACTCCTAGAGAAGCAGAAAGTAAACGAACAGCCAGAAGGACTGCAACTAAATACAAAAAATCCCCCAAAAACTCGAGCATCTTATGAATTTTAAAACGACTTTTGCTCCTTTTCATGAAGTTCTAGCAAACCCTTTGATGACCCCAAAGTAATGGAGGACTGGGACAATTCCTGCGGAGTGGCAGATGGAGTGATGATCCACTTTTTAAAAAACAAATAGGTCTCGAGAGTGTGTTATAACTTTTATGGGACTTGTCAACCTTCCTGGGAAAGTTTACGTTAGGGAGTTGGATCTGAGGCTTCATCTGATTTCTCCAACCTTGGTTGAAGGAGCAGTGTGGCTTCTGTCCTGGCTTCGGAACGATGGATCGGCTCCACAGACCCGTGGCGTCGTTGAGAGAGTCACGAGAGTTTTATTGTCCACTCCGCATACGTTTTGGGTCAGCGTTCCTTGAGGCACGTGGGGGGTTGCTGTTGGCGTACATGGCGCTGGGTTTACTTTCATGTGCTATTCCAGTCCTAGTACAACCAGGAGGAGTTGGCATGCATAGTTTGGTTTCTGTTGAAGTTCCTGCTTATCACTTACTCTGAACATCGCATTTGTGGACAGCGTGTCAAGGTGTAGATGAGAAAAGTAGGACGTCAAGTTACGGACCCTCATGATTTTTTTTTCCTTTTGTCTTTGACATTTGATGTTATCCTTATAGTATCTTCCAGCCAAGACCTTTAGCATGCATTAGAGCAGTTTACAGCCAGGTGTAAACCGAATTAGTACAAGAAGGTGCAGCTCCTTTAAATGTGAGGCCAAGGTTCCCAGCTTGAGAAAGGTGAACTGCATCTTTTCATCCTTAGTGGTGTTCAAGTATTTTGGAGCTTTGCTCATTAGTGTTGGTAAGATAGAGCAGGAGTCTCTCACAAGTGAAGGATGATTTTCTAGTTTCTAAATGTGTCAGCCCTGATCTGTTATCATGAGATATAGATCATGACCAAGACAACAAGACTGTGGTTCCAAGAAATGTTTCCACTAGACTATCATTCAGGGGAAGCTCAGAGAGGAGCTTCAGCTAAGGTTGTTCAGGTATCTAAAAAGACATTCAGGCATCACAAAAGAGCAGGAAAATAGCATTTGTTGCCTCACTTTCACAAAAATACAGAAACCAAATCAACAGAACCCTCCAAAGAAGACAATGTCAAGGCTAATAAGACACTTTTGATGAGTGAAATACGTCTTTTGGGCTTTAGCTCCTCACAGGAAATGCAAGGTCCAAACCATGTCCAAACTAATGTTTTATTCCTGTTGCAACAATGAAAATGTGTTTCCCACATCAACACTGAGTTCAGCACCTCATCAACACAGCTCAGAAATTCTCCTGGGAAGACTCGGCACTCTGAAATATATCTCTTAGTCATTAGCAAAGTCAAGTTTTAAGGAAAATGTCAAAGTTTCTTGTCAACGGCAGAAATCAGCCTCTCATAACCTCGGCCTGATCCCTCACCTCGTTCACATAAATAACCCTCCCCCGTGAACAGAGGTCATCTCGTCTCGTCCGCTCCGCTCTCCCTCCTCGCCTCCTTCCTCCGCCTTTGATTTACATCCGCTGTATTAAAACCCAGGGCATCCTGCGCTGAGAAAACACAGCGTCTTCATTTCGTTGGGTAAATTTTAAGTGCAGTGGGTTCGTCCTGGCGTGTTCAGTGTCAGGTTCTGCAGACTCCCCAGCGTGCCGGCCCACCTAGTGTGACACTGCACCTCGTAAAGAAATCAAGCCAGAGTTTTGGGAAAAGCCTCCCCCCCCCCCCCCCAACAGTGAGTGTTGGGTTTCACTACCAGTCTGTGGATTCAGTCAGAGCGAAACAAGCCCTCCTAACAAAGCCGGGCCAATTTAGCTTAGCCTCGCGAAAGAGAATACAAACACACACTCTCACTCCGCGCAAGGTTCTCTGGTTTCAATCACAGTCCGTGTGCAAACTGTACACAGTTATTCCCTTTTCGCCATTATTTTCTGTAGATTAACATCTGCCACATCTTTAGAAGGATTGGCCAGTGACAGAGATGAAACGAGATGTGCAAGTGAGCCTGTGTCAATGTTAAACATCGTTTTTGAAGGGTTGCCAGAACGACAAATCAGGCCTCTGCTGTTCTGAATTTAGTCCCAAAGAGTTGATGCTAGTGAGGGAACACAACACAAAAACTTTGAAAATGACTTTCTTGCAATGACGTGTCTATAGTTTCTGGGTAAATGTATACATGAGTAACACATTTTATTGTGATCCTCTACTTTATATTGTTTTTTTTTGCAAAAAAAACAAAAAAACAAAAATAGTCCCTTTTGCACATTTTTCCAAGCTAGAAATAGAACTTCTGATGTGTTTTTATGAATTGGCGGTTAGGGTGTGATATTTTTGAATGCTCTTCATCCAATAAGGTTGGGTAGAGAGTATTTGTGAATATCAGTCCTTATCAAAGTCCTGCTACATGTTCTTAGGTCTCGGCTTTGACCAAGTTGTGTCTGGAGACTTTGCAGGCTGTGTGTTTTCTTCTATGCGTTGGTTCATCCATCTTATACTTTCTTGGCGTCAGAAGAGGTGAGAGTGCCGATCATGTTTCTATAGTTTCCTCCCTCAGCAGGTATGTGCTTCATTGAAGTTGTCTTGAGCAACACTCTGCACACCTTAAAATACCCCAGGCACTTTCTTTTATGTGATCCTCACCTTGTGAAGGTCAGAGTATGTTTTTTTTTACTTCACTTTCATGTAGATTAGCACATGCTTGACAATTATTTTTTTAATAAACTTGAGCTGGGGCTACTTTTCTATTCCTTTTGCATGTAAAATGATTAAAAATCCCATTAAAAAAACAGGTTTTTAACCTTGGAAGGCCATAAAATGTGTGTGCAGTTATCAATGCTATGCAATAGAGATTTCTGTGACAAATGTGCAAAGAAACCATCTCATGTTCAAATGTTCAACATGAGAGATTATTTTTCCCAATGACTTGAGCAGCTCATTGTGAACTAAATGTACAATAACATAAAAACCCAAAGGAAGTCCATAAAAATAGTAAAAAATTAAAAATTAAAAAAAAAACAAGCACCACAAGTTTTGTGGTAGCGAGCTATTACTGAATAAATAGCAGAGTAACCAGGAAGATTGTTCAAAATAGGATTCTCTGAGCCTTTGTGTTATGCCCACAATGGTATTTTTCCAACAGAAGTGGATTTAGTTTATTTTGATACTGCAGCATACCATCAAAATACCAGAGATAGTAATCAGTCGCTTGCAGTTATTTTGAACACCTGCTTAAGAAGTTTGATCCTGGAATAGTCGAGCGTAGAGCCAAATAAGATTAAAAAAAAAAAAAAGTCTCACACTGGTCTAATATAGCGTTTTTATGCACAATCCCCGCAGTAAAGCAAGTGAGTCATTCAATCCATGGGAATTTGGCTGTTGCAGTGCCTCTCGCCAAACCACCCTGCACCATTATCCTCAGCTCAATGAAAATGCATGAATGCAAATGCTACTTCCAGCATGGAAATACCAGACGTTATAGTAGCCATTTAACTCTGTGGTCTTAAACACGAGTTAACAATTGCTGAAAAGGTAGAAACAAAGTTTAACATCATGTTACAAGATGAGAACATTGTCAAAGCACAACAACATTGTTAATTTCTTCCAGTTGTCAACAGTGGCATGATCATTTGATCTTTGGTTTAGCTGAAAGGTCTGAACTGATAGCTGATATGCAGTAGCCAAGAATTACGGGTCTTCTGTTCCACATTGAGTTCACTCCATTTTGCATGCAGTTCCTGTTTATCAGACTGACAGGATGGACAACATGGGCTAAACTTTAGCACTGGTCTGGAAAAAAAAGTTCCTGGACTCATTGTTGATTATTTCCATTTCACCGTCTAAACCTTACCATCACTCACCCCAACCTTTATTAGCCACACCTGAGACAGACAGACAAAAAGTTACCATCCTTCTTCTCAGACCAGACCACTTTCTTTCACGTGGTGCGTTCCACATGGCTCATGGAAAACTAAAAGTTAATCGTCTCAGGATTTATAGTTTTGCCTTTGCTACTCCCCTGCAAAGGCCAGATTTGGGAAGTTTACCACTCAGCAGTCCTGTCGACAGATTTCTGCTCCCTGAATTGTGGATCGCTGCACCTCTTCCAGGGCTACCATGGACTTCTTCTTCTCTGCTTTGTTGATTAACACTCCTCTTGGTCAGCCTGTCAGATTAGGTGGATATTGTTTTCAACATATTGACTTATTTGACCTCTCTGCCATTTTTCATGGCCTCAGTGATTCTTTTCACTCACGTACGTTCCAAAAACAAACCTCTTTGCTCAAAAAGAAGATTTTGAGTTGGGGAATTTTTTTTTTTTTTTTTTTTGCGTAAGCACGCACAAAAACTGTGTTTTGCGTTTGTTGTATTATAATTATTTTAAATTTTCATGTTATTGAGTTTTTGAACATGATTAGAGGACTAAATTATACAGACTCGTCAGTCAGTCTGCTGACGACGCACACCTCTGCTTCTGTGTCGATTGTGGTTTTAGTTTTGCATTCATCACAGATGTACGTTGCGCTGACAAGCATGCTGAAAGCACACCTGCAGGGATAAACAGTCCATCCTGTTCTCCTCAGGACAAACATCATGTAGGAAGGAATGAAGGTATGAGCTGACTCAGAACAACACCATGTTACTGACTGCCTTGTCCAAAGGCTTTTTTTAACGTAGGGAATTTGTTTACAATTTCTTCATTCTGTCTCCTTACAATAAATTACAAACAACAAAGGTAATTCCCAGTCCATTCCTGTCAGATGTGCAGTCAGAAGGGAAAGGGTTATTAGGTGCATGCCATCAATACTGCCCCTGCGCCCGTTGAATGAGCCTCTGAAATATCAGTTGAGATTGTAATTAAGTGTCAAAACATTAAGACGTTACAGAAAATGCATTTATCTACTTGTCACCTGCGAGATGCTTATCTCGTCTCCCCTAATTATGAAAATTACTGCAAATGACTCAACATACCAATCTGGTTGGCTCCACCCGATGTCGGCTGCTCAGTGAGCTAAATATTTCTGGTTTTGTTGTGACTTCATCTCTGCAGTCCCTTGTGGTTTTAAACGACAGCAAAAAACATGTTCTTTATTGCTTCAGGTGGGTTTCAAAACAAAACGACCGCAGTATTCTGGTTCAACGTAGGTGCACTGCTATCCTCTAAGGAGAAAGCGATGATGCTATGCATATTTTATTCCTCTTTGTATGCTGCTCCCCAATGGTGGCCTTTGGTATTTGTTCAGCTATTTCCGTTTCTGTCATATTTTTGTTGTTCATTTGTTTCAAAACCAGTGGACTAAGTGTGTATCTAATGTCAGAATCTTATTCCAGGTCAAAAATACATGAACTTTAAAAAAATAAAAAAAATAAAAAACAGTCGCTATGTAAGATAAGGAGTTAAAACACAAGACAATGTGTTCACTGCTGTAAACAGATTGTATCACAGTGTTCTTCTGTACACGTTTATCCAATTTCTTCAATAATAAATTTGGAGCTAATGTTGGATCTGTCATGTTGATTACAAACTGCTTCTTTTCTCAAAAGCTTCTACATGATCTAAAATGGTTTATAACTTTAAAATGAAAAAAAAAAAAAAGAAAAATCCTAAGCTAACCCAAACCTTTGGTTTTGATATTATCAGCTTTCTGTTGCACAACCATAATTAACTCCTGCCCGTTATTAAAGATTAAATGTGTATGATAAGACTTGTCTTGCTGTAAGGCAAATGAAAATATGAGGTTTCTCTTGACACTAATTAAGAGACCGACATGTCCTGTGAAAACATTGTTTATTTTTCACACCTGGGCATGTTTACAGCTGTAAGTTTGATAAGCGCCTCCCCTCCTGTGACTGGCTGCGATCCAACGAAGCAAATGTGAACAAATGATTTTTCTTTGCAACTTTTATGACTTGTACAATATTGTGTTTTACGTGGTTTCCATCTGTTACTCGACAAATTAACTCTATTAGTTTCCCAGCTCAGGGGAAATGATGGAGATTTTAGTGAGTGAATTACGCTCTTAATGAAATCACGCAACAATTTATTGTCTAACTCATCTTAAGGGATCCGTCGCTTTTTTTTTTTTTTTTTTGTGCAAACGAGATGCGTATGAGTTGAAAGGTGTCACTGCACGAACCCAAAGCTTATTTTGGAATTATAAGAGTAAAACAAACTGGAACCAAACATGTTATTGCTGTAAAGTTATACTGAAGCAGACACATTTCCTGACACACAGCTTTCATCATTTACCCCCACTAATAGTGACTCAGCGAAAGGCCCCGGATTGTAATTTAGACATGTCAACTATGTGTGGGTCCAACTTTCTGGGAACGCGAATGGTTGCTGTGACAAACTGTGATTTAGATAAAAGATAAATGTACCAATGAAATTACATCTACAACCTCTTAGTGAAGTCACAACTTTTGATCTGAGGTCAAATGCTAAGTGGTGGACAAAGCACATTTCCTGAGTAATCGTTAATTTTCACGATCGTTTTGACGTAATGACTGGACGAAGCGTCAGCTGGGAATCATTTGGCAATGTTTTGGCCGCTGCTGCTCTCCCACATGGTGGACAGGCTCAGCAACTGCTGCGTTAAAACTTCACCTGCCGTGGGTAACGTCCTCGCCCTCGCATGAAAAGGGAAAGTTGCGAGCAAAACAGTTCTGAGGATTTAAGAGCGCTGCTCAAGGCCTCTCAAAGGCCGCTCGGTGGGGAAGGTGCTCTTTAAAAGCAGATTATTTCTTCAGAAAAGCGCACGTGGTTATTAAAGCTGCAACGGCAGTCAGTAAAATGCTTGTACTTTCCCCCCCTGTCAATTACGCCGAACGTAGCGACACAACAACAACAAGCTGCTCACGCCAGATGATTCCCAACATGCAACTGAGGAGGGGAGGGAATAATTCTGTTATGATGACATGTTCAGTGGTAATTGTACATGCTCCCTTCAAACGCACGATCTAAACAGCAGGATGTGTTCAAGCTGTGATAATGACTGAGCTCTGGACCTCTCGCTGAGAGGGGAGAGAGGGGAAATGATTGCAGACTAATACACCATAAGGAAAGTGGTGCTCATAAATGTATTATTTGCCCTTTAGACTGTTTGGAGCTGTGATTCATTGGTCCGCATTCTTATGATTGCATGTGAATATTTGTGTGTAAATTCTTTGTGTATTTTGAGCTTACTTTTGTGCTCTGGAACGTAGTGGAAAACCTTCCTCGGAGGAGGAGGAGAGAGGGGAGGGTGGCGGGGAGCTAAGTTTTAGACCTGCCTCCAGCTTTCTGCTGGTTAATTTCCACTGGAATTCCACCTAGCCTCACCTATTGAATGCAGTGTAAACATGTTTCTGCAACATCCAGCCGCAGATTATAAATCAGTCTCTCCGCTGACTCACTGGCGACAAAAGCATTTCAAAGTGCGTTTAGGCGGGGTTAGCACAACACACCGTGAGGTTTACACAGACACTTTATGAATCAAGAGGCAATGTGATGCAACAATGCAGCATGTTGCGTTTAAGAGCTCTTTGAAGTTGAGGGTGTTACATACCTGCAGCGCGAGTTCACTGAGAGCGAGGCTTACAGTGCTCCTCGTGCGCTTCGAGCGTCACGTCAATTATGCTTTGAAACTTGTGAAAAGGTAAAGCAAATCGCAAGTGGAATCTTAAAAATCCACAATTCATTCAGACTTGACTTCAGACTGGTGCCCTAAAGACTTAAACTTGACTGTATTTCATGTGAGGATGAGTGAAATGAAGCTGGTATGTGAGCTTCAGACTGCAGCTGCTGCGCATGAATTCCTCTGAAAGGAAGATCTTGATTACTTGCCAGTAATGTTTGGATTATCCGCTGTTAATGGTTGATACCAATCTGCTTATGTTAGCGATAGCGTCACGATCAACGACCACGTGGATGTCTCTCGAAATGAACGCTGTACAGCCTTAAACAACTTTGGTTTGTTTCAGAACAAAATTAACGCAAGTTCCCTCCGACATTCTTCTAAGCTAGATGTGACATTACAAGGACACATTCTATATTTAATGATTCAAGTGGCACGATTTCATTTTTTTATATAATGCCACATTTGTTTGGATAACGTTTTCCCCAAAATTAAAGCATAATTTAAAAAGTATGTTTGTTTACTGCTGGTGTAAACTGAATGAAACAGTTTTTTTTTTTTGTTTGTTTTTTTGATGTGTTAAAGATCCATCAGATGAAAGCTCACCTTCCATGTAAGAAGGGTGGTAATGTAAAACTAAGAAGCAAAATTCATTCCTAGTAAACTTCTATGCCAATATACAACCGATTTAATCAAAGTTGAGCTAGTGATGTCAAATTAAAACAGGGTGAAAATCCAACAAACAGCTACTTCCATCGTTAAACATGAGCTTTTATGGTAGCGCTAACTGAACTCTAGGGCCATATACAATGTCGAATGGGATCTGGCATAAGCTCACTTATTACAGGTACACTTTGGGTGAGAAATCAATTTGTATTTATCTCACCTGCACAGGATACTAATTAACCCAAGGTCAGAGCCTGAGGTCACAGGTCAGCGTTCGCGCGGACACTGCGCACCGTGATAAGTACTCGGGTCTGTGTTTGTGTTTGTGCTTACGGGAACGCTTGTGTGGCCGTCAGCCGGGTGGATGGGATAGTTGTGACTGGCCCACAATGAAAGGTACACACAGATTAGGCCGTGTGTGTGTGTGTGTGTGTGTGTGTGTGTGCAAGGACAGCGTCTTTAGCCAAGAGTTTTCAAACACACCTGGAAGATGGTCCTGCGAGAGATAAAAGCTCTAAAAACTTCTGCGGTAAATACCATTAGTCAAAGGTGTGACATTTGGGACTGGACAGCCTTTCAGCTTATATTCTCAGTCCTGTGGCAGAGTGGGGCGAAGTCATGAAAGCAGTTCTAGATTTCTTTCTTGTCCTTTAACTATGACCTGATAACAGTTAACAGTTATCTTACCAGTTAAAGATCAATAATTGTCGAGTGACAGCAAAATTCAGTGTCTGAGAGTGATACAGTTCACACATTCAGAAGCAAGTTATTAATGTCTACCATTTAAATATTAGTCGTTTTCTGTACCATAAAGTACAGAAGGTGGAAACATCTGTCATTTATAAATGATTTTGAATGAGTCATTATCTCTAGAAATATCAGGTTTATTTTATTATTAACAATCGGTTTTGCTAATAGATAATCAATCTACACAGCTCAGCTCTATAAGAAATCTGCCCATTTGTTCTCTCTTGGTGAAAACCTCCTGATCCAATTCCTTAAGACTCCATATGCACCCTGCTTTTAACATAAGACCATGATGGAAACATTTATGGTGCACTTGTAAAGTGAGTCCAAGTTGTGCAACAACAGGGTTATCAAACCTACACATTTTCCTACCTTTTCCATTAATTCGATTTCCTCTATACAAACACAGAACAGTGGACAAGATGCCTCTCTTGGGAGAAATTGTTAATGACTTCTGATGTGCCTACAGATGTACCTGTAGGCACATCTGTACCTGTGCCTACAGGTACAGATGTGCAGAAATTATTGCAAAACCCAAAATCTTATTGCAGTTTTTCCTAAGTAATTTGGTCAAAAGGTACATCAGTGGGTTAAAGGATAAGATGCACGGAGTTCCTACACATAATGTGTGGTTAAAATTTTCTCATGTAAAACTGGGAGACTGAGAGAGAGAACAGGGAATGTTGCATGACTCGTTCACTGAACGCAGAACGGATTTCTTTTTCTGTCTCCCTGTAAACTGCGTTTCAGTTTAATTAATCTGATTCATTCTGTGTGACTTGCTCACACAGCATTTAGTGTTGTTCCTTCGGAGCCGTTTTTAGCAATTCTGAATATGATCAATGTTGACAAGACTCGCCTTTGGTCAGGTTAAAGGACACAAGATTTCCCTCTCTCTCACTCCTTCTCTGAATTTGTCTTCTTTCCTCACCACATGGGCTTGTGAACTCTTTGAACTACAGAGTACACAAGAAAAAAAGAAAAGAAAAAAAAAACGGTCTTACTGGAAAAGACCAACATGGATAAAGTAAAGAGGGAAAGAAAAAGTGACTATGTGCAGCAAAAGGAAAGAGAAAGTTGTGTTCTTGCTTGCTAAAGCACTTGAACTTTAGCTCCTTCTCTGTCTAAAACTTTCTGTTTATGTCCGCATAAAGGACTGAGGAGGAGTGCGGAGGAGCGATGAAGGGCCGGCGGACGCGCGCGGCCTCTGAGCGGCACGCTCCACACAGCTGGCCTGGGTTAACAGCTGTGACACTGATTGGCTTATGATTTATACAGTCTCTATTAGGGGTGACTGAATGCATCTGTGCTCCATAAAGTCCAAGAGGCTGTCAGATGTCTTCT
This sequence comes from Poecilia formosa, assembly GCF_000485575.1. NCBI lineage: Eukaryota > Metazoa > Chordata > Actinopteri > Cyprinodontiformes > Poeciliidae > Poecilia > Poecilia formosa. The sequence continues at coordinate 258,006 of NW_006800061.1, read as the reverse complement.
CTATTGGCCACTTATCAGGCTTAAACTAAAAAAGTCGCTTACAAAATGCTACGGAACAACGTTTGTAAGCTTGCACTCCAGATATTTTGGAGAAGGAGTAGGAGGAGAAGGTATCTGTTCTGGACAGATGTCCCCAGATGTTCTGCATGCACACAAAGGCGGCTTTGTGCGCAGTAAGACTGTGCTTTCACTCCGGAGGGAGGCTGTCCTTCTATATATAGATAATTTCTTGTCCATGCGCACTGAATGAAAAAGGGGAAAGTTGTGTCCCAAGACGTGAATCAAATTTTGCGACAGATTCGTGAGCTACTAGGAGGTTGTTCTTTACTCAGTCATAAGCAAGAGCTGTAAAAGTTCCTCATAACCCCCTCAATGTCAGAAACCCAACAGGAGTCATGTTAAAAACAATGTAAACGACTGCTAAATGCATTTTTCTTATAATTTGGCACTACTTATGGATACACAAACGGATTTTCCAAATGTATTTCCTAAGAAATAGTGTCACGACAAAAAATAATCGACCAAGCACAAATTCTCATGCTTTTGTCATTACATTTACTAACTTAGATATCTAGCATCTGAGATGGAGCGCTTGGGTGCTTTCCAGTTTCTCTCAGCATTACTCAACCTGACCCGGACCTCTCGTTGAACTTACTGGGACGTCCAATCTCCTGGGAAAATATCATAAATGTTTTATATTTGTAAATAATCTCCACCCCAAACGGAGGAACTCTAGATTGTGTCCAAACAGCTTCGCAATCTTTCTCAGACTGATGGGAGACACTAATAATTCCTATAAAATGACATTGGAACGTTTTTTTTTTTTATTATTATTATTATTATTATCATTTTTGAAGATAAGGACGACTTCAATCGTCCTTATCTTCTTAAATTCTAATGGTATACAAAGTGATTTAAACATTTGGTATAAAATGATTTACACAGCTCCTGCCCTATCACTTAGTTCACAACAAGAAGTTACAACACTGCATAATATTTGTATTGGCGCTCATCGAATGGAAACATCTAGAAAGGAACAGATCTTTTTATGTCCATGTATATAATTTAGATTTCATTTTTCCATTTTCAGTGAGGTTTTTGATACTAATCGTGCAGAATGTGAACTGAAACAGCATTTTTCTTCTGATTCTAAGGGGGTTTAACATTCCTTGATTCAGAAACTAAACATTAAACTATGATTTAAATTTAGCATTGGAAGCGTAGAGTGTCTTATAAGTATTTTATCATGCAGTGATATAAAGAAGGCAAAGACACGATTGCCTTGCTTACAAGAAAAACAGCAAATGTCTTGGTGTGGAGACTATATTGAGTGTCACTAATCACATCTTATTGGAGATATTTTGAAATTGCAGTATTGAATCTAGAAGCAGTATCTTTATCAAGCACCTCACTGCAAACAGTATGAGAGCAGACAGCCCAACTAATCAGCAGCATTTGAGACTCTACAAAACGTACAGAATGCCAATAAACACAAGGAGGCTTTGCATTTATTCACTTATTTTCAATAAAGCTTTGACTAAAAATGACAACAAATAAATCTCATACATGTTGCTATGATCCTAACATTAATTATGACATATTCCTTAATTCCCCTTTCTGTTTTAAGTGAAAGCAGTTGGCCCACAGGTGACGCTTACATTTAAATCCTCAGATGCTTTGGGATATTGGTATTTAATTTTTTCATAACAGGAATTTCATACAACCCAAAACCCACTCAACACATGTGACATCGCCTGCATCAGGGCGAGTCACCCTGAGAAGGAAGAATTACTCATGTATGACTCATTTTGTCTAGACTTGCCATCATATAATGACGACAATTGATTTTGCTGCGGAAAATTTTGACCACAACTTTTAACTATTTCATCAGTTGTCTTAAAAAAAAAACAAAAAAAAAACTGCAAAATTAAAGGAGTCAGGCTGAGCATAAATGGAGATGTAGTGGTGGTAACTCTTGAAATCCGTTTGTTCACCGGGTTCTAAGGTTTGAAACATGCTGAACTCGGTGGTGTCTCCTTGTGGGATATGTCAAGATGGTCCCCAACTTACAGAGGCTTAGTACTAATAGCAGGTGGAGGTTCTGTCCCAAAAGTAAATGTCCAGGATGTGTCTAAATCAGCTGCCCAGTCAACATTACCTGACCCCTTCGACAAGGAGCAGCAGTGGCTCTTCATCAGGCTGATGGGGCTCCAAGGTAGATTAATTTTAGTGCATTACATTATATTACGCTATGCTTGACTTCTACTGCCTTAGCTTTGACTAGTTATACGAAAGCATATTTATCAAAAGTATAATCACACTGCCAAGCTTACCGGGAATAATAATAATAATTTTAAAAAAAACGTGTGTAAAATGCAATTATGCATGACAGTATGTAAAAACATGGTCTTTCCACAGCTGAAGCAGTAAATATAAGTATGCACCATTATTTATTCTTGCTAAGTAGTACCTCAATTTAATCATGGCAGAAATGTGCTGAAGTGTACAACCATCAAAGTGTTACTGATAAAAGCATACTTCCACAGGTCATTCCTGGGTAATTTACAGTAAATAAGAGAATCTAAGCTGTTAACCCACATAGAAGTACCCTGCAGAGCTAATCACTCCCTTCCTAATACTTACAGGCAGCTTTAGCTCTCTTGAACGTAAAAGGAAAAAGTGTATTCTGGCAGAAGGGAGTGCGAGAGGCAAAAAGGAGGAGAGGGAACACAGGAGAAGAATGTGCTTATTTGCAGCAAGTGATAAAAGACAGTGCCAGTCAACCATTAGGCTCCTGGTAACAGAATGTTTCTGGGAAATTATACATAGTTTAAGCAATGTGATATTCAGTCACTGACAATCAAAGACACAAGTAGGAAAGCACATACTAATGGTTTAAAAGCAGCTTACAATGTTCAAAAAACATAATTTATTGAAAGACATCTTTAGACTTCGTCTAAGAAGAAAAAGAAGTGGATAATTGTGAAGTGAAAAGGAAAATGGTATGTTGGTCTTCAACATTTTTATAAATATAAATCTAGAAAATGTGGTGTTCATGTATATGCATCCTCCTTAGAAGTAGCTATTGCTGCAAATCTAGAGACTGGCATTGCTGCCCATTCTTTGCAGCATGCAGAGGTTGAATGGAAAGCATCAGTGAACATCAGTTTTCAAGTTTTGTCTTTTATTTAGGTCAAGTCTCTGTCCGGATCATTCTAGCAATATGCTTTAAGCTAAACCATTCTATCCTATAGGAGTGACAATATATATTTATCCATGAAAGTGAACCTCCACACCAGTCTTTTTAAACCTATGACTGTTTTTCTACTAGGATTATTTACTATTTAGCCAACATCTGTGTAGCTTTCTTGTCCCTGGAGAAGAAAAGCTTTCCCACAGCATGATGTTCAATATGTTTTACAATGGGGCTGTGCGTCTCAGGGGATATGTGGTGTTTGTTTTTAACCGCATCGCATGAGGGCCAAAAAAAAAATCAGTTTTAGTCTCATCTGATCAGAGCACTTTCTTCCACATCCTTCCTAAATCTCCTGCATGACTTGCAACAAACAGCTGCAGAGGCCGTCCTATTTCTTTCTCCTTGCTGAATTAGGGTGCTTGATGGAAAAATGTTCTTACGACAGATTATCTTACCTGAGCTACAACTCTCTGTACCTTCTGCAGAGTTACTGAGGGCCTATTTGCTGTGTTTTCCCCAGCCTGTCTGTTTAGATTGACAGTCATATGTTGGCATGTTTGCAGGTATGCCACACTCTCCATCTTTGGGTGACGGATCTATTGAACAGTAGATCTTGAGATTTGAAAAACTTTAATCTGCTTAAATATTGTCTACAACTTTCTTCCTGACCTGTCTTAGTCTCTTGGCCTTTATGATGATGGTGATGATGATGTTGATGATAGTGGTTGTTCACTAACGTTCTTTAGCCTCTGTGGCCTTTACAAACAATTGGCATTGTATTGAGATTAAGTTACACAAAAGCGAACCCTCTAGCTGGGTGATTTCTGAGGTAAATTAGTTTTTGAGAACCTGCTGCTCTTAAAACCTTAGAAACCCATACATACTTTTCCTTCCACTTTATTTAAGTGCACTGCTTTTTTTAATTGCTATATGCACGTGAAATCCTAATAGAACAAAGTTTGAGGTTGTAACAAAATGCGAAAAGGGGTGCGAATACTTTTTTGCAATGCGCTGTACCTCGTCCGTTATGCAAAGAGCCGCAGGGAGCAAGCCGCACACCTCCAGCCTTCTTAGCAATGTCACCAAGTCCTGTGACTGCGTCCTGCCTTTGTGTGGAAAACTACTCGTGGAGTCGCATGAAATCAGAGCACGGGTTCTCGTAGCATGATTGCCCGTGACGGAAAAAAAGGCCAAACATTGACTAAATTAAACACTAAGGCTACACTGTAAACAGCTGCAGCGATTACTCCCCATGTCTTCTTCTTGACAAAGTGGTTGCTCAGGGGAGTGTTTGCCGGAGGATTAGAGCGTGCTTGCCGTCACCCCACCACCTCACTACATACGGGAATCACCCTGGTTTCCTGTGAACATAATAGTGTTTACAAAGCTGTGTCAATGCGCAGATTGTTGCAGGGGAGGCTGCTTATTGTACGCTCAGTAGAGAGGCTTCATTAAAGTGCATGTGTTTAGATACCGGCGAGTATGGAGTCAGCACAAACTGGGGATGTATTCACATGTGCTGGATCCTCTTTAACCTTGCCCACTTGAGCACACTTTGGCCAATGCATACACTCTGAGTCAGCAGAAACAGAAGCTTGGTGACTCTGCTAATGAACCCAAGTGTTATTTTTCAATTTACCCCTTGCCCAGGCAGAGGAACTCCTCTCAGCCACTGATTCGGTTACATGAAACCTTTTCCTCCTTTAAAAACCGCCATTCTTATTATCAATCACTCACTCTGTACCTCTGCTTTCCTGCTTGGTCATGCCTCAGTTCTCCGTTTGCCCACTTTCTCCTCCCCCCCTCCGCTCCTTTCGTCTCCTAATGCACGGTAAGGTATGAGCGACAGGAGTCCAGCCCTATATGAACAGACGCATAGCTGTAAAACTTATGTCAGTGCTTATCAGCTCTTCTACACTTCCGCAGTGTCTATCAATCTGTCAGCGTTCAGGAGGCAGATAAAACATTGCTACTCCTGCAGCAGACTGTCCAGAAGAGGGCATCATTTCTATACAAAGATAGCCAGTAGGGAAGATAATGTCTAATTAGATGGTGCAGCTATTAGGCCATTGTATATATTTTTTTAATTTTCATTATCAACATGGTTGTTATAGATAATGTAATAAAATGTAAACAAAATTAATCAAAGGCATAAACTTTTGCTTATTTCACTGAAAGTAAAGAATTTAGACATAGAGAAGAACATTATAATATAGTGCAACTGGTGAAATTATGTACTTTGATATGATGAAATACCTCTTTTTTGAACTCAACAGCATTTTTGACTTTATATATAAAGTGTGTACATCATCATCACCTTACAAAGTCATAGATCCTCTCTCTAGACAGAGCAACAGACAGGAGTATTAATGCCAAAAAAATACATTAGAATGTTCTTTGTTTTAAAAACAGATGTTTTTTTAAGAATCTCTGTTTAGTGTATTAAAAAATATATTTGTTTCCCAAATTTAAGATTACAGATTGTAAAATACATTTCAGATTCCTTTGAAATGTAATCTGAAATTAGCTATTTAGCAACGAATAGAGAAGAATCAAATAGAAAATCCTTTATTTGCACCCCAATGACATTTCCAGTATATTAGCAGCAAATAGGAATCTAAATCATACACCACCTACATCATTAGCCAGCTATGTTTTCTTTGTTTCCCTCCTCTCAATTTGTGTGCATCACAATTTTTCTTAAGAAATAGGTACTCCAGTCACTTCCAGTCATTTCCATGGCACTGAGCCATTAAAAAAGAAAAACACCACTGGCTACAAAACCCAAGTTGTCTAAATAATTATTTAATGAAGTCATGCTGTCATAGTGGTATTGCAGTACTGATTTCTCTCTTGACTCTCAGTAGATCTGCCTTACAACTTTTCTACATAATTTGAAGCTGGACAATTTTAAAATTCGTCTTCTAGGATGTGAGGCTTATGTCATAATCCGTTACTGTCTGTCACCCATTTCCCTTTTTTTTTTTTTTTTTTTTTTTTTTTTTTTTTTTTTTTTTTTGTCATTCTCAGGTAATAATTTTAATGAAGGTGCATTTCCGGGCTGTCTGATATAGCGCATCCCCCCTAGCCTTCTCACTCCTTCCGTTTACTCTTTCCCCGGGATGTCTCAGCTCTTCCCCCTGCAGAACAAAGAGGATGCGGTCAGACCGGTCAGGTGGCTCGTCTCTCTCCCGACCGCGAACACCGGATGACACAGAAAATCCATTCGACACACAGGAAGTCACGACGCGCTTTCCGACTGCCTTGTGCGCCAGTGAGGAGAAAAAAAACTCCGGACTTGCGTCGCGCGGCGGTTTCAGGCAACGTTTTGCGACGCACGCAGCCAATTAAGCTACGTGTTTGGCGGCCACACACTCTCCCCTGCCACTGCCAGCTCGGACTCCTGCTTTCATGGAAAGAGAGGGTGAGGCTGCTGAAGGCGCGCAACGAGGGGTAAAGCCACAAGACTGGAAAATATCCCCCCACCCTGTCATCAGCTGGAAGTGGAAATCAGAATGCTGTGGCGCTCTTGCTGCGACCTGAGCGTCTGAGCTCTCCTAAAATTAGATTTCACACAAATCAATGAAAAACAAAACCATTAAAAAAAATTAAATCAATTTCGTTTGTTTCCAACGGTTAACTTTATAAATAAACGTCCTTGTCAAACTAAAACCTAATTTATTACGGTCTATGGAAACTGAGTGGTGCTTATCAACGCATCTTAAAGGGATAGTTGTGAATTTCTGAAGAAGTTCTGGTGATGCGCTACAAGCAGGTAATTTCCTACCACCAGCAGAGAATTCGTGGCAACGTGACGTCAGGGCGTCATCCCTCCTCACCCTTTCCCCCAATTCCCCCAGCACCCGGCTGGAGGGCATGAAGACGACGACTACCACTGGTTTAAAGGTAACGCATGTGATAACGCGCTAAATCTTAAATGCGCGCATGATATATTAAAGAAAAAAGGACGCAGGGCTTTGTTGCTAATTGGCAACACTACGACAACTAGATAACAAGTTCAGGAAAACGTTGTGTTTCGGTTCAGTTAAAAAAAAATAAAAATAATAATAATAATATTTTTTTTTAAAATGGCGGCCCACACACCAACTCTGACTGATCATCCGGTTTCATTTTAACCCAATTGTTCTACAGCGTCAGTGCGACTATGGGCGGTATAAAAGAATAGCCTTTTGCCCTCCACCATCGTACGCATGCGCAAAATGTTTTGACGTCAACAATAACATGCGACGGGAATATTGCTTCATTTTGTATGAATTCATATGTTTCGGTCTCAACTTTATTTCCCTTATAATCTTTAGCTTTCTGGGTAAGTAATAGTCCAATGGAAACATTGAATAGTTTTCATATTGTATTGATGTAAATGGCATTAAGATTTTTGTATTTGGAGTTGTTTAAAGATGGCAGAAATCCAGATGAGTTGGTCCAAGACCTTAAAGGTATACAGCTCAGACAGAGGTCAACACCGAAGCACTCTAATGTCATAAAAATAACTCAAATCTCAAAACCATGGACATTTCTGAACTTTTTTTGTTTTGTTTGTTTACCAATATAAGCATGACAATGATTGAATAGTGTTTGCGTAAAACACTAAACCATTGGGGAACATTTGGAGATGTCCATATCCTGGCCTCTCTTGGACTAGCAATTAGCTTTTTACTTCTGCGACCAAGTAGTCTAGATAAGAGACGTCATCTGCATGTTTTCAAAAGTCAAATTTTAAAACTATATCTTTATTGCTTCACATTTACTTTGAAACGCTTCAGACTTTTCAGTTTTCCATATTTGTTTCATGATCACAGGACGTGGTCTCTTTAATTATACACTAAATTTACAATTGAAGGTCTAAGCTAAGCAATTATATGCCCTATCAAAAAAATTACATCAAGGGTATGGTGGTATTGAAATATCTCAACCACAAAATGAGGGTGCTGCTTTTGTGCACCCTGATTTTGTGGTTGAGACCACAAGGTATTATCTGCCTTTTGTCACGTACAGATAATGTGTAAAGGGAAAAAATAGAGCGACACACCTGAACACACGATAGTTTTTAAATAGCTTTTGCTTGTGATGCTATCACGCGTTCAAAACCTTCAACTAAGACTCAGGAGCCCAATCGTGCTGTGTCAACACAATAAACACAAGACACCACCCACTTTGGAGCCTCCTCCAATCACCCGGATGATTCTCTGACTGAGCAGGCAGTGCTCAGTCAGAATGGTGAAATCGAGAGAGGGGAGAACACGCTCAGTTCCCCTGCTGACCCGCTTTAAAGCGTAATGACACAGGGATAAAACACCCGAAGCAATTAGACTAACTTTTTTTTTTTCTGGGACGATATACAGTCAACGATCTCTTCTTTTTTTTTCTTTTTCTTTTCATTTTATTTTATTTTGTCTATCTGCCTTACCGGGTTTCTCTGTGAACGTCAAGCGGCTCCACGGCTTCAAGTTACAAATATAGGAGCAAGCTGCAAGTTTCTAATGGGCAGACCCTTGGAGGCGGCTGGCCCACAAGCATGGGATTATTCGTCAAATGTGGCGAGAAAATAAGGATCTGCTGCGGAACGATGTGAGACGTTGCGCGTCTTGGATTCTCGCATTTCTGGATATCTTGAAAATCGTTGGCAACAGTTGAGAAGAGAGGGGATTACTATTATTATTATTTTATTATTATTATTATTATTATTATTATTATTATTATTATTATTTAAAAAAAAAGATTGTGTGTACGTTCATATTGCTTCAACCTTGGGACCACCAATGGATTTACCCCTCCCGGCCCCTGTTTTCTGATATTATTATTATTTTTTATTTTTTTATTATTATTATTATTATTTTTTCCTCCTAAAGAAAGTTTTTTGCTTGATAACAAACAGCCGCATCGGCTGCTGAAAAGTTTTGGAAACCTTCGCTCAGCCCTTGCTTTATTTTGGACTGGATTTCCAACACCATGAACTTTATTGACAGTTTGACACTATTATTTTTGACGCTGTCAGCTGTCAAGGTGAGTGTGAGTGTGTGCTTTTCCTAATGGAAGGAGTGGAAAATACATGCACTAGTCATTGCTCATTAATGTGTAGCTTTGCCCTTGTCTTTCGTCTGTCTAGGTCATCGTTCATGTTTAAACAAGCCGAAATGTTTTGTGGGAGCTTTAACAGTCATTACAAAGCTGACACTGTATAAACCAACCCCAATTACTCGTGGGTGGCTCGGATCATTCTTTTCTTGATTCCTCTACAAATGCTGCCCATTTTGTTTTGTTTTGTTTGCAAATTTTGTTTTTATTTTTTTCTTTTAAGATTATGTTGTGAAGTTTGACGAGGGGGGTGGGGGTATATTGTAGGCCGGCTCCAAAACCACCTTGAAGATATTATTACGCTTTAAAGTCGCAGTGGCTCTATTCTGAATCAGGAGCAGGTTCACTCCCGGTGGCGGCTTTCAGAGTGAGGCAGACGCGACGAGAAGCTTTCTATATAATCATTAAGCAAGTGAGCAAAGGTTTCAAGGTGAAAAGGAAAAGAAGAAGAAGAAGAGAGAAAAAAAGCTGGACATTGGGGGTTGCGCGTTTTCTCCGCTCCTTGATAAGGCTTTAAAAGATCATTTGCGGCAGCGTCCTCGGATTTCCTTTCTCTGAATATTCCTGATTTCGCTCCAGAGTCTGACTAATACATATGGCCGAACTGCTAATTTATCAACCGGCATATCGTCACTCAGTTAAAGGGTCCGTGTTCGCAGCTTGACACCCTAATACAGTAAATGTGGGTGTTTAAAGGGGAAGGTTGGGGGGTGACGATGTTGGAATTGGGGGGACTCTCTCTTTCTCTCTCAGCCCACAAGGTTGGACCCTCTCACGCCACCAGAAAGGGGGCGGAGCCTGCATTCGCACAAGCCGTTTCTCTTTTTTTCCCCCCCTACACTTTTCATTAATGAATTGAATCTCATTGAGCGCATGCCGGTTGAACAGGAGCAGCTTCTCGTGCAATGTTGGCGAGGTATTGCGCGAGATGAGCGGGCGTTTTCTATGTGATCGAAAGGGGTGGAGGGGGGGTTAAAAAAAAGGGTGTGTATGCCTATATAGGAGGTGACAAAACCGTACGCGTAACGAACAAATGGAAAGTTGCCAGAAAGGGGGGAAAAAAATCCTCTTGGCCCTCTGGTGTGGTGACAGCTACACCCAGAGAGGAGCAAGCAGACATTCCCGATGGTTTTTAATGGCAGCGGTTATTACAACGTGGTTGGCTGCGGAGCCACACATTAAAAAGGTTTGGAAGCTGAAACCAAACCTACAGCGGTTCCGAAGTTTATAAAGTTTTGCCACGTAGTTGATGAGGCAGAACTTCCATGTGGCTCATTATATCTTCTGCTCAAAGAGTCCACTTAGCTCCATAAGGAAGAACACCCTGCGGCAATATAATAGTTAATAAGCCCTCTAAACAATGGGAAAATGTGTTTGGACCAGGGCTGGTCATAGATTACTTGGGGCCTTGGGCAGAATTTTGACTTTTTTTTCCCCCTTGATTTTGTTTATGTTGTGCATTTAACACGCTTAGTTTCATGGTTTACTAGCAGTTAATTCAACTGTACCAACTGTAAATAAATGGCTTTAAATTAGCGGTGGAGAGACTATAAGTCTCTCTGCTCTTCTCATTTTGCCCTCCAAAGTGCAGCCTTTCCATGAAACCTATTTATGTTTTACTCAGTAACAGTAACTGTTGTGCATTTGTCTGGTATTCTATATTGTGACTGAAGCTAAATTTTCCATTTCCGTTAGAGGAAATTTAACAGAAAATCACCATTTTGAAGATGGTGACTTTATTACGGGCTCTCAGCAGCAGCATAGTTTGCTTATAGTTTGGTCTGGCTCTATTGAAGATTTAAGTGGGGTGACTAGGTGCGATTTTCAACAAAAGTTTTAGAACTGAATTTAAATTTTGACTAAGAATATCAAATTCTAGAGGTGTTTTTCTAGACTAGATAAAAACAAGGACTGACCAACCTTAAAAAAATAAAAAAAGATGTGTGCTGATGTCCGTGTAATTCTTGGCTGAATTTTGTTTTCTACTTAAAAGAATGATGGCACACAGGGTACAAAACAAGGACTTGTCCCCAGAATTGTGTCCGGTGTTGCTTTTCTATTTTAGCAACGTTCCACAGAAATGTCAAAATGCAAACATGTTCTTTCTCAGAATTGGATAAGCAAAGGGCAATAGCAGGGTCATTTTCTTTCGGAGTTCTTGCACAATCTACTGTAACTAACTGCAATCTTTTTTTTTCTTTTCTTTTTTCCTCCTTGCAGAGTGCCCACATACCGGAGAGAGCAGAGAGAGGTCCACATGACGGTAGGTGTCCCACAGGGCACCGTGGGAATACAGTCTGTGCTGGGCTCTCTGCTGGCTCGCAGCCAATCACAGAGGGCTGGTTTGAATTTCACCTTGACATTAAAAAGGAAATTATCGCCCCCTACTGGAATTCCACGTAGCCTGACCCTTTATGTCCCTGAGATTTGTGTCTTCAGATTTAGCTTTTCCTTTCCTCTGTAAACCAGAACAGTTAAACCTGTAAACATAGTTAAACCTGTAAAACTGTAATTTGTGGCGTCTAGTCCCACTTGAGGTTAACCTGGGAAAGTGTTATGGTCACCAGACTCGTTTATAGAAAGGAATGTCACCCTCTTGGCTCCAAAAATTTCATTTTGCACAATTGCCAGCATTGCCCAACCTAATTTGAACAATCACAAGCCAGGCTTCATGATATTGCTCAGACACAGCATGGTTGGTTTAGTTTCCCTGAGGGCCAGTGGCCTCTGGGCTGTTTCAGCCTCAGTTATGGCCCCCGCAATGTTTCAGAGGTGTTGTCAGTCCGTTTGCTAATGTCTTTCACAAGAACAGGACTCCTGCAAAGACAAAAAGGGAGGAGGGGAGTAGTTTGAAGGTGAAAAAGTTGTTATTGTATCTCTGTAGCATGTAAATGATCAAAGAGAGCAGAGCAAAGAGGTGATGTTTAAGTCTAAATTGTAGCTATATAGATAAAACAACTTGTTAATGTTTATGATAAATTATGTAAGTGCTTGTAAAGAGGGGCAGTTCGTTTTTTTTTTTTTGTTTTGTTTTGTTTTTTTTTCTTATATAAACCAAGTACTTTTGAATGCTGTCCACTGCACAACATGCCTGCGTTTTATTCAAATTTCCAATCAGATGCGTGTCCTCGTTTATAACTCCGATCCTGTTACCTGTGTCTCCCCAGTGATCCCCTTGATGGAGGTGTACAACAAGAGTTTGTGTCAGCCCCGAGAGCTGCTGGTGGATATCCTGCAGGAGTATCCAGAGGAGGTGGAGCACATCTTCATCCCGTCCTGCGTGGTGCTGAAGCGCTGCGCCGGCTGCTGCAGCGACGAAATGCTACAATGCACCCCGACAGCCACCTATAACGTCACAATGGAGGTCAGCATTCGTATGCGCAACACCAACACGTCAGAGTTTTAATTGCCAAGCAGTTTGTCTTAATTTTCACACTAGAGACTCTGAACAGAAAGGCCCAACAGAGCGTGGCATTTAGAAATCCCCTTTGATGCGTCCAAGTGCGTAAAGCTCAAAGAGCTTTTCAAAATTATATCCTTACATAATCTGAATTAGCCAGAATTTGTTTCTGAAAACATGTAATTGATGTGGACAGTTTTGGTGTGCATCAGAACTAAAGAAAACGTGTTAATAAATCCTTAGAGGAACAGTTTTTTTTTTCCCCATCAAGACTTTGTACCTCCTGACTCCTGCTCTACCTGGTACCAGTTAACAGACTTTCTGGAGTGAGGTTTTTTAAAACTGTCATTAGTAACTGTACTGTTATCGATTATAGACAGATTCCATTTTGCTTTAAGTTTGTAGAAACATTTTCAAGCTAGCGTCTCATGTCAGAAAGATTCCCTAAGTTTATTAAGTCAAAACGACGCAAAAGGAAACAGTTAAAGTTTGTGCGAATAGAGGGTGTGGGCCTGTACTTTCAGATGAGACTGAAGACTAAATATGTCTCTGCGTTCAGTTTTAGAGTTTCTGTGCGAAGGTTGCGTTAGCCGAAGCTGGTTAAGCCTAATCAGCTGATCGTGAGTCCACCGGGATAATTTTCAAACAACTCCTGAACCGGGAAATCACCAGCTTAGATTATATTGCACAATTGACATCGCGTCACAAAATCCAAAAGTTCATTCCACTCTGGCGGACTTAGAGTGGACTGAAGTGGAGCAATTGATAAGGCGGATTTATGCAGCGCACAGCAACTTAAGTGTAATAACTCGGACTTGGCGAAGGAAGCGCAAGAGTGGATTGTATCTGTAGTTAGCGTCAGCTAACACATTGGGGACCTATGAATTGCTTTAAACCTCATACTACTCGGATCTATTTGCTTAAATGACATCTCTCCTCTACAGATTAGAAAACTATTACTGATAACATCACAAACCATCACATAAAACAATCCAACATGTTCTCTTAACACTCATAACATCTGAAGTTAAAATGAATTTTAGGCTCAGACCAAAACTTTGTGATTTACCCTTAAAGTTATTTAAAATTAGTGATCAAATTACAAGAACTAGTCAGACCTCTTGAATTGTCTCCATGGGTCAACGCTTTCAACCATCAGCCGCAGAAAAACACCCCCACATCATGATGCTGCCACCACCTCCACAGAACAGCAGTATTTATTATTTATTTATTTATTTATTTATTTATTTTATCAAAGTTGCACACAGGTGAAATGTGCTGAACACAGATATTCTGGTTTGTCTCTGAAGAAAATCTTAACTTGTGCTTGTTTTAACTTTCTATGTTTATCGTTGCAACATAATGAAATGTAAAAAACAAAAAAAAGTTCAAGAAATATGAAGTACAGAAAGTAACTCTAATTAAAATCTCTCTCCTCTTTTACAGATTAAAAGAATAAAACTCCAAAGGCAACAAAATGACATTTTCATGAGTTTTACAGAACACAGCGCATGTGAGTGTAGGTAAGAAACCTCGAACACACAAGCACTCGCACGAACGAACGCACGCACACACACACACACACACACACACACACACACACACACAGCATCTCTAAAAAGCAAATCACTGCACCATTGTGCAGCAGAGTCAAGGTCAGCCAAACACGTCATGTTAAGTCATTGTTCGCAGGTTGCCCCTGACACATTCAATGTATGCAAATCATCCAGATTGGTATCTTATCTTGCCCTCTTCCACTTGGCTGGGCCTTTTTAAAGGAAAGTCCTGAGCAGGTTCCAACATATCACGGCCGACGTCTTGCCGAGTTTTGAATTTATCATCTTTCCACAGCATAGCTGCGGCTCTGTGGCATGTAACAGGTCCTGCCTGGAACCACACGCCATGGCTTGGAGCACTGTGGTTATGTAGGAGTCTTGTTCTTGGTCACTTCCTGAGCCATAATGTCAGTCAGAGAATTGCACAGATGTTGCTTCTAGTGCAACCAACAAATGGTAACAGTTAGAGATGGCGTAGTGTATCAGGAGTTTGGTCAATGGCTATTGGCTGGTGCAGTTAGACACAAAGGTTGTGAAGGGCCTTTTCAATCAATTAATCAAAATTCATTTGTATAGCACATTTCAGCAGCAAGGCATTTCGAGGTGCTTTACATAATTAAAGAAAAAAATAAGAACAGCATGTGACATTGAATAAACAGTAAGAAAGAGAAAGATTTTGAAAAAAAAAAGAGTATTAAGGAGTATTAAGTAACATAAGCGTCTTATCTTAATGTAATCATTAATTTGAGAAGCTTAGCAAATCTTCCTTTTAAATTGAGGTCAGTAAACTCAAAAAATGCCTTCCTGCTTCTTTTTATTTGCCTATTTCTTCTGTCATGTTTTATTTGCTGTTGTTCATAGAAAGGACTGTGTTAATGTTAAAAACAGAACACAAGTGTTAAAACTGGAATAATCAAATCTGAATGTGACAAAAACTGGAACAAACGTCATCATCTTCAACTAATGAATAGCTGTGTCCCAGCTAATCATTGACAGAGCTCTTTTCTGTCCTTGAGTTTCTGTTTACTATTGAAGACTTTTTTTTTCTCCACATTCTGATTATGATGGTAGTAGGGGTTTGAGTAATGACGCAGCAGCTCAGAGGGGACATGCATCGTCCTCCCATGCTACAGAAAAATCTGAAAAGAAAACAAACAACGCAGGGACACTACTGACCAAGGCCCACAAAGTTACACAACTGCTGCTCTACGCCCCATGTTTGCGCAGTTAGTTCAAACTGGAGTCTGACTTTGCCTATGTGTTTGTCAGAAATCTCATTGTGAATAACCTTGAACGGTGGGCGTCGCCATTTAGATGTATGTTCGTAACGATCCACCTGGAGGTGACCTAATTAAGTGAATAAAAAATAATAAGAACTCCCACCATTTTTGGTTTGTACAACAACAAACCTGTGTCATATAATTGGATGCATGTTTTTTTGAGTTTTAATAACAAATCAGAAAAGTCAGATCATGTTGTATCTCTTCCATTTTCGGTTAGATTCAAAAGGGCTACTGCTATGGTTTTTGTCTCTTTTATTTCTTAAAATCCATAGGAAAAAAACCCCAAAAAACATTGGATTCGGGATGTCAAATTTCAAAGAAAAACAAAAATCTATATTGGCCAAAAAAGTTGGTGGCTAATATTTTAGTTCTTTTGATTTTAGTTCCTGCTCCCCTAAATGAAGAAAGCATCATTTTAGATTTTTGATTATCATTCCTCCTCTATCCTCCTAGCTCTTTAGATATACATTTATGACCTCATTGTACAATCTTCTAAAAGTCCAACAAAATCACAAAGTAAGAAACAGATTTATTTTAATGTCAATTTCAAAAGATTTCTTTTAACTACAACAATTTTTCTAACGATTTAAAACCTAAAAACAGGAGCAGCAGACAAAATAATGAACCTTTCGCTTGGATTCACAATACAACCAAGACTTTAAAAGCCTTTAAAGAAAATGTACTTTATTTTATAAATACAATAATAACTCAAATTTTCAGTGTTTTACAGCTTTTTTAAGTGCGCCACCAAAAACCCAATGCCATAGAAGACTTTTTTTCATTTCATGAAAACATTTAGCAGACAACTACAAAATATTAAAGTCCAAGTTTTAATTGAGCGTTTCCCATCTTATCAACATTATGACTCTTCAAACTGTTCAAATTAGTTCCTTTAAAGATGGTGCAGAAATGAACCAAGGTCAGAAAAAGAATCTGGTAAATTTTAGTGCAAGTACATTTCATTGTGTTCCTGCAAGATGTAACACTGGCCTTGCTGAAGCATCCAGACACAATAACCAGATAGTCTCTGTCTGATGCAGGAGGCGTCGCCCTCTAAACAATGCACATGCTTACATTATTTATCCTTAACTTATTCATCCGATGTACTTGAAATGCGGGGATCTTGCAACAGTTTGTCAAACCAAACATTGGCCAGGAGTCTGGGACCATCTCAGGGGAAATACTGTTTCCTAACTTTATTGGCAGACGGCTGCCTGGGGAGGTTGCCAGCAGAGTTATTGCTCCACACTCTCTTATCGGCAAGACCTGTCACAAAAAAGTGAAACAAACCTCTTAGTTCTCAATTGTGGACGTGTCTGTAGGTATGTATCCATCGACGAACGCCACACCCACCTCACGCCCCCCCAATTCCCGTGCCTGAGTCTACAGTGATCTGCTTTGTTTCCCAACTGCTTTGTTTCATTGACCAAGTTCAGTGAAAGGCATTTGAAAGTGAAAGCTAGTTTTAGCACCGTTTCTTGTAAATGTCATGGCAGTGATGTAACGTGATTTGAGAGGATTAATGTGTGTCAACCCATGCTGAAGTATAACCTCGATGGTTTTGACGCGCATCTGTTCACCAGCCAAACAGGCAGAGCTCATTGTGTCCTAACGTCGTATTTCTGTTGCTCCCTTTCAGGTTAAAGACAGAAGTCCGAGAAAAGAAAGAAAAGTGAGTACTGCAGCTCTCTCTGCATGGAGATTGGGACATTGCGGGAGGGGGGAATTCAGGTCTCATGTTGCTTTGCAAATGATCCCTCTCTTAATCTGTGTAACTACACTCTACACTCTCAAGTGATGTACCAGTTGATTTTTCCTTCCTTCTGTGTGCGTATTGCAATGCTTTGTCAAATCCAACACAAAACACTCCATAGCAATAATTTACACTCAGCGTATACGACACATAGGATCATCTGGGATCAGCATGCTGTGTTCGGTTGATAAATGCTGAGAGTGGTGACTGAATCAACAGGTGAATGACTGACTTGATGAGGCCATTGCCCCACCAACACCTTTTCCTGACTTTCCTATTGCATTTTTATAATCCTCCTCTCTAGCCTCAACCTGTTTACATCCGACTTAACTTCTGTTCCTCCCGCTTCTAATTGCTCTGATATAGATAAGTGTTTTTTGAAGTGCTGTTAAGCTGTTTGGTTCATGGTCCACCTTTAGTGATACTGCCTGCCCCACGCCACACGAGTCGCCGCTCTAACGGTCATTAAGGCTCTTTAATCTCCCTCTGTGGGTACTTGTTAATATTTTTCCACTGCACGGCTGTTGTTGTCGGCCATATTTTGGTTTTTATGTTGGGCTGTCTGTCATATAGATAAGGCTCAGATTTAAGACCTTCTCTCTGACCTTGTCTCAACTGTTTACAAGTCTGTCATTGATGGTGTGCTTCGACAAAGGGATGATCCCGGGGGTCATTCAACTTCTGCTTCTGACGCTTTCAGATGTTCTTTCTTGTTTTATCACTGCCTGCTAGCCTCTCCTGAGGTCCCAGAGTTTGTCAGGGTGAGTCATCCTGCTGAGGTTGTGAAACGAGTTAACTGTCAACGTCCAACTAGGAAATCAGACCAGATGAAGAGGAAGCCTTTACATGTGCACACATCCTGTTTTGTGGACCGGTTAGTGACATATTTACCATCCTGTTCCACATTCTGGTCCAACTGGAGGCTTCCGGACCGTTAATGTTACCTTGTGACTAGAATACAAAGTGTTTCCTTGAGCAGTTAAAACTAAATTTGTGATTTTGCTAGCAGAAGTGCTTGCGGAACATCGATACTAGCCTTGCCTTGTTTTGCCAGTCGGCGCTCTACTTTGTTCCAGAAGAAAGTTCATCACAGACATTGGATGCGATTACATTAGACATCCACAGCCCTCAGAGGAATATGCCTGGCTTTTGTAAACTCTCACTTTTCCTCTAATGTCTCAGTGAGTTTAATGGTCGCCGTTCATTGTGAAATATTTGATGAAAGAGATAAAATCTGGGACACATATTCATGAGCTGCAGAAGATGCGTTGTAATGAATCAGTTCCTCAACCTCCTATGAAAGGTCCTCGTGAACAAAAATTGCTTTGATTTATGATCAACCAACATTCCAGTGAGGCCTCCGTAACACCAATTACCAACTGTTTGAATGCTAACTACAAGGCTAAACTTGTTGAATAGAACGCTGCCAAACATTACCATGCTAATGCTGTCACGTAGCAAGTTCTCACTGTGCCGTGAGCATGGCTTCGCGTCTTTGTGGCTGGTGTTAAGTTTCCCCTCGAATAAGGCCTACATTGCCAATCTGTTTGCGGTTAATAAGCAGAACGAGAGATGAAAACAGGCAGAAATACAAGAAAAAAAAAAGTTCTGTTTGAATGAAGTAAGATGATGGCAGATGTCCAAGGATAGCAATAATCAGCTTTCACCTGTGCATCAAACATTTTGCAGAATTACAATTCATTCTCCTCATAAAAACACGCACTATTGAGAACAAAGATGTTTGTATATTTTTGTTTCAGTGCTTTGAGATGTAAAACTATGGGGCTTGATTTGATGTAGCTTGTAATTCAGAGGGACATCATGCAAAAAAAAACAAAAAAAGTGTTGTACCCACAGAACCCATCTGTGGCAACTGACATCTTACTCGTTTTGTTCTACTTTCAATCATAACCGCCTCTGAAGAAGCTCCCGTTGGCTGAAGTTCAATGATCTCCTCTGTCTTCACTCAAATTAAGTCTGGCGTGTGTTTATAGCATTTTATGTGGTGCATGATGCATCTCTCCACTTCAGAGAGATGCATCACTTTTTACTTTTACCTGTTGCAGAACAAAGTTCTTTCTGGCCCTTTACATCTCATACTTCACAATCACTCAAGTTCAAAACACCTGTAAAAGTCCTTATAGGTTTTACTTGGAAATTACAACCATGCCCACTTCAGATTTCTAACAAATCGTGCACGATCAGACACAAGAAAAACTGCCTCTGCCCAAACCACAGCTGCATTATTTAAGTCATTTTAGTTTTGTAGTCCCTCTCACGCGGTAATGTCTCGTCTCTTGCCGAGCAGCATAGGCCTTAAGTCACCCAGCTATCTGGCTGCTGTGTGACTGTGATCGGTACATCATTCTTTCGAACTGCTAAAATGACTCGTTTCGACAAAAATCAGGTGAAACAGAACTTTGACTGAATGTTTTTGTTTGGCTGTGTTTAGATAGAACATACAGGCAAGTACTATCAACAATCGATTCATTTTTCTTGGCGAAATAAAGACAAGGATTATAAACTAAACAACTACACAAAAAGCATCCATTGATTCCCAGTATTTGGAGGGTTGTGGGTTCATATCTTGATGTGGAAACTTGGTGGCAAAATCTCCCTTACAGAAACAGAGTTAAAGTTTTCCTTTTGCACTTCATAAACTATAACGCCTTTAACGTGTCTGCCGTGATTTACAATAACACGAGCTAGTGACTGAAACTGTGTCTAACTCCAGCCTGCGCTTGTGAAACACAAGGGGCTGAGTGCGTAAAACTGCGTGTAGATACTCAACAAAGTCTTTTGGACTTCATGTGAACACATTCGTGAAGCAATGCACGTACATGCCCTGTTTTACAAACATACTAAACAAGTCTGCTTTGCATTCCAATCTTGACCCATGAGTGATTACATATATATTAAATCGTGAGTCATTTGCATATAAAAAGCTCTGTTAGCATCAAATGTCAGATATATCAATGAACA
Source organism: Poecilia formosa (assembly GCF_000485575.1). Taxonomy (NCBI): domain Eukaryota; kingdom Metazoa; phylum Chordata; class Actinopteri; order Cyprinodontiformes; family Poeciliidae; genus Poecilia; species Poecilia formosa. The sequence goes on along the minus strand of NW_006800061.1, from coordinate 237,740 downwards.
CAACAGCAAAGACAAAGCACAAAGCCAGTGAATTTGAAACTAAGACACCAAGAGGAAAGATAAAAACTTCTTTTCACTTTGTCAAATTTAAAAACACACGGTGTAATCAATATGTTGGGAAGATTTTCCCTCCACAATCTCCCTTTACAAGTTTTAGTACGTTGGGAAGAAAAGCGCACTCGTGATTGTTGTGCCCACGCATCGTTTATGCATCTAGCCCCTTGTGTACGCTTGATAAGCACACTTCTGTTTGTTCTCATTGTGCCCCTTTCTGAAACAAGTTGAATCGGCCCTAAAGAGTTGACCCAGATAATGTTGAAAGATGCCGTTTTGGTGAAGTCCAAGCCTTTTGTCCTCGATTCATCCGGTAAATTTCCGCCTACGGCGAAGCCTCACAACCGTTAATTGGTTTCACTCTCTCCAGAGTCATTGTACCATTTTATAAGACCAATCATCCCGGGGAAAAAAAAAAAGGCCTTTGAAGCCAAGCTGGACAATGAAATGATTTTCTCACAGATAGCACATTATATTTAAAAAAACAGTGGGATGTGGCTAGATCTGGGTGTGTCTCTTATTTTACCAATTTCAAGGAAAGTACGTTATCCACACTGGGATATGCCTTTCCTCTTATTAATACAAGCAGGGATTTCTCATTCAAATCGAATCATTTTTCTTTTACCATCATTCAAAAAATATCAATGTTGGCTATAGTTATCATCAGTTTAAGATGTCAGCGTACCAGTTCATCTTTATCGCCAGTCTCTCAGGCATTTCTTTGGGTTGTTGTCCTTTTTCTCTTGCAGAAAACCCCGGACAGGCAAAGGCAAAGGCCTAAAGAGAAAGCGAAAGAAAAACCGTGACAAAACAATTCACGATGCGTATGTCAGCTCCGCCTTCTCCACCTACCTGCACCTGAGTGTTGCGCTTCTCATAATTAAGCTAATTTGGGAGGAGCTCTTTTGCCCTTTTTAATTTTGTGCCATTTAATTTATCCGTCGGCCATATCAGTTAGCATGTCACTTCTGTGTACTGTCCTAACATTGTCTCGTCAGTCATGCTTTTCATAATTCTGAGAGCACATGTGTCTGAGCTGGCCTGTCTGCCGGGTATTGCTGCTAATGTGTTCTTGCAAAGAAATTTACACATAATACACACAGGAAAGAGTTTGTCATATCCGACCTTGTAAAAATAAGCCATATAACCCATGTCACCGTTTCCAAAAACACCAACTAATTTGTGCAGAGATATTTGCAAGTATGTCACACCTTTATGACAAAGACTAGACCAGTGATTGGGATCAGATTCAGCAGCAGAAACCGGAGGATCAAACACCTTGTTGGCTTAAAAGATGAATAGGGATGCTTAAGAAATCTGTAATAAGCTGATTTGAAATGAGCTGCTAGCTGAAGGACAGACCTTTTCCTACAGCAGATCACAGATCCACCAGCATGGCTTTAGACTGCCTCATATTTATCTGTGCTGGGATCAGCGAGATTGTAATCATGGTCCTGTGTTCAGTGTTGAGTCTGTGTCGCTTTGCTGTGTCTCTCTGCCTCTCTCTGTTCTTTTCATCTTAAAAAACTGTTTTTGTTGTCCTGAGCTAAATGCTGGTACATTTTTATGTAATGTGAAGATATGAATGATTGCTATCTATTGCCTTTATTTCCTTTCGTTTTTTTGCTTTTACTTTGATTTGTTTGGCAAGTACAGTTTTTTCTTTTGTTTGTTTCCTTGTTACCTACTTTTGTGTCTGAGACCGTTCAAGTAATTCACTTTTTTTTTTTTTTCCAAAAAACTAACATAAAGATGACCTCATGTTTCTCCAGTGCAGATATTGTGAACATATTCTGTCTGTATGTTCGGTTGTTATTTGTACACTGATGTCAGTGGAATTTCTGAGCCTTATTCCGAAATGTAATTTAAAACCTTTTCCGCTTCTGTTTTTGAGTCTCATGTCTATCTGTGAGAATCGCAGTTTTCAGTTTTACTCAATAAAATTGAAACGTTCTTAATGGTGCACAAAACAGACCCTTGAGTATTCTTTATCAGACAAGCGAGAGCAAGAAGTGTGCTGTCATTTACCTGCAGCTCAGTGCTGTTACGTGTCATTCTGCTGTGCATGAAATGGTCTAGAGCTTCGCTCACTGCATGTCTAACCCAACTTTTTTGTGAGTGGTTCGATCAATGTGGAAGGGATGGGAGATGAGGTTTCATTTTTAAAGCTTGATTTTTTTTTTTTTTTTCCTTTTGCTTGCTCTGTGGGAACCTGTGTGCAATGCTGCCAAAAGTGTCACATGCAGGGATTCCTGGCAGTGGCTTGGAGGAGCAACTGGGGCATTAAAAAAAAAAAAAGGGTTGACCTTAGGGCGACCTGTCGCAGGTGGTAATAGTATCCTGTTATAATCTGCCTCTCCCTCTTCCTCCCCATCTCTGTCTTTGTCTCTGTCTGTCCAGTGTCTGTGAGCCATGTTGTGATAACTGCGCAGAGAGGAGAAAGCGTTTGTTTGTGCAGGACCCTTCAACCTGCCGGTGCTCCTGCAAACACACAGTTGAATACTGTAAAGAACGCCAGCTAGAGCTCAACGAGAAGACCTGCAAGTAAGCGCTGCTGCTTTAGCCGAAGTCAACTTTAGCAGATTGTCTTTAAACGGAACTAGAAGACATAGATGGCTTTTTTTTTTCTTAAATAACACAACTAACTAAACATTCAGCTGTGAAACTTGTAGCAGCTACTGTAGTTGGCTTGTTACCCCCATTGTTTCCATTGGACGCAGTTGCATTGTATTCTGGGTACTTTGTTGGTTTAATATCTCGGCCAGAAATCACCTCGGAAAGAGAGCGTAGCAGCTGTTAGACTGCGACCGTCGAATGAATTCAAGCTAAATATCACGTTTCTGTGGTACACGTCTATCTGGAAGTTATGAAAAAAACTTTCCCCTTGCTTTCTACTTCTGAAACTCCTGCAGGGAATTTTAACAGCCCATGATCTATGGCATTGTCAATGCTGTCATGCAAGATCCAGTTAGGAAAATAGATGGGATTGTCCACATGTTGCATAATGAACCTGCTGATGGTCTGTATAGTTTTTTGTTTGTTTTTTTGCATGGCAACTCTTCTTACAAAGGGAGAACCAATATGGACGTGTTGCACAATTTAGACTCATATCCAGCTAAGACCCACGTAGAGTTCCCAAATGGTTTTGCAGATACGTTTGCATTTAGTAGAGCCAAGAGGGTCTCATACAAGAAGCTCATTGTTTGTCCGGTCCCACTTCGTTCCAGCCTGAGCAAAATACATTATGGGGCCCACATTCACATGTCGGCAGAGGGAGGTGCCCCCCAACTGCTTAATCTCTCTTCATCCATGAAAGAAATTCTCAGCTGATTCCACCAACGTAGTGGATGTTCCAGTGTGGAAGAAAAGTTTATTTTAGTCGAAATGGTGTTTCCAAGTCCGACTTCTTGTTCAAGTCGTTCCAAAGACTCAGCAACCCCGCGGAAAGTTTTGGTCAAAACAGAGACGTAGACCAGAGTGGACGCAACCGACACAGACATCAGAAATTCGTTGCAACTGCGCCTGGTGTTAACAAGGGGTTAGACTTAACAAAGCAGTGGAGCATTGTACCTGTGTTGCATGTCGTTTCCTTTTTCTACATCTACACATTTCTTGTATCATCTTTATAAGTTTTCTGACTTAAAGAGAGTAACATTTTTGACTGGTGTAGCTACAAACCTTAAACCATATTACTGGTTAGTGGCAAATTCTGACCATGAAAAACTGCGGTCTAACTTTGGGACGGAGTGCTAGAAATAGTGATAAAGTGTTAAAGTTTTCAATGAGGAAACAAAAGCTGTTTCCTTTAGTGCCTGAAATCCTTACGAGCTTGTTGTACTCTTGGAGAGAATGACGTCGTAGTCACATCATGTGTTTGGAAAAAGCGGACGAGAAATTAGATCTGCTCATGGTATATTAAACTTGTTTGCAATAGACTGAATTTGGTACTAAAGCGTCACCCTAGAAACTCCAGAGATCTAGTTGAAATTGAATCTCACTTCGCCGGCTTGCATGGTAAACAAATTCCTTGTGCCTTAGGGGATTCGTTCATTTGACATTGTTGGCATTGCATTATATTCAGTTGGTAAATTATGGTTTTTAGATATAGATTGACGAGGAGCTTATTTGTGATTGACAAGCTGCTGAGCTGTTCGCGTGTTGACTGGCTTTAATTTCTGTTCTGGTTGGTAAGATTCTTTTTTGACTTATCACCTCCAGTGGCACAAACTATATATATTTTTCTTATCAGCCATTTCGTCACCATGAAGAAAATTAATATCACCATGTTGGTGTAAAAAAGGACACTTATTTTTTTTTATTCTTTTTCAAATATAGCAATGATGGGTCTTTTTTTTTAATACAACAACCAAATGCTAAACCACTGCTTAAAACCAAACAATAGCTGCTCCAAGTGGCCAAATAAGTTGTCACAGCTGTGAGACATTTAGTTAGTGATGCAAGCTTGAGGCATCACTATCTTTTCACTTTCTGATTTTCACTTTCTGAATTCCTGTTGTAAAGGCACTTGTCTTCTTGTTGTTATTCTTCGGCTATCTTCCCTTTGCTCTTAACTGTTTAACTGATGTCCTTTTTTATCTTTTGTTGTCTCTTCCTGTTTAGATGTGACAAGCCGAGAAGATGAGAGAGGTGCCAGCACCAGATGTACAAGATGAAGGAACATTTTAAAGATATTTCACAGCACAGCACTTTGACCTTTATACCCTAAGCTCTTTTCTTTGGAAAGCATTCCCCCCGGACTGACAGAACAAAGAGAAAGACTGAAGTTTCCTCCCTCTGTATATCTGTGTGTATATAGATCACATTAAAAGAGAAAAAAATAACGTACAGATTTGTTATGCTGCTACAGAAACAAATAACTAAACCCACCATTTGACTAAAAAGCGAAGTAGCCGTCATGTGGTTTTGAATTTCTAACAGGCTTTCGATGCAGATGTGGTCTTATTGTCAATTCGTTGTGCGAGATTACTTCACTGGATACGAGTCTACTGTGGTTGTACGTCAGTCATAACAAGCAAAACCTCTAGATATATTTAACTTCTAAAACGGCGGGTGAGACTGAAGAAGGGTGTGCTTTGCTTTGTGAGATGATGGTTGGACTTTCGTCGGCTGACACGCTTGGAGAAAACGGACACGACAAACGGGACAGCGGACAGAAAACTGTCCCTGCTCAAGAACGCTTCCCTCTGAGGACATTTGCAGGACTCCTGTGGACTCTCGCGCCAACGACACTGCGCTCGGACGGGACTCTAGAATGACGGTGCCATATACTTTCAAAGGGATACTGGTCGTTGATATAGCATTTAATGTTTTGCGATGTGCTACAAGAAAACCACTGAAAATATCCTATATACTGTAGTTTGATTCCATTTGAAAACTGTGCCTGACACGATGTACTGAGAAATCCTTTGAGTGCTTTTTAAATTATTTTTTTTTTGTTTCCTCTTCAAAGAGGAGATTATCAAACTTGTTTTCTTTATGGAACACTACAAATTCATTGATTATACATCGTCTCTGTCCTTGTACATAGTCAATATCCCTTTATGCCATCGTCCATTCTAGATAATTTATAATGTTATAGAGTATTTTTCAGTATTCAGTCGTGTACACATATTTAATTTTGTCTATTTATGTATGCTGTGTTATGTACTTGTAGCTGTCTTTTTTTTCCATATGCGTAAGGTCACTGATGGTTATGCTCAGCATGGAGGCTCTCTGTGCTTTTCTATAAAACCAGTTTTAAAAAAAAAAAATCAAAAATGATATGTTAACATTCCCTAAATGGATTATTTGTACTGCCTTACCAATGACATCTCTATTTCAAGCCCTTGTCATCTAAGAGGGTGCAAGTGCCATGTAGAGTTTTAACTTTGATGAGTGTGTCTGGTATGAATGTGTGGTCGAATGAAAGTGTTCACCTGCCGGTAGGAGTTACTAAATCGTATTTAAGAAAGTAACAAGTTTGTGTTTTTGTTCATTGTGCAAAATGGAATTACTCTACTACAATAAACTACTGCTAGCAGCTAAGTACACACTACCATAGCACAACCACAAATTTAAAAAAATTGGATCTCCATTCTGACCGCCATCAGTCTTAGAGCCTCTATTATAAGATATTTTTTGTGTCTTCTACCCTTTTAACATGTTTTTTTTTTGTGCCTATGTAAAACAGTAAAGCATATTTATTTTCAAATCATATTGTTTTTATATAAAATAAGGAAAAGGTTGCAGTGTTGTGAATGCTGTGTTTCCATGAGAGTTAATTAGACCACAGTTTGAGGATTTTATTTTCATAAAGTGCTACTTACGCAACTACTTGGATTCTCTGTTGCAAATGTAACGCGGAAGACGGCGAACCAGAGAAAATAGATTCCTTCACCTTTTCCATGACCGACAGGCGTTCAGCCATATGAATAAACACGCACTTTGACAAAGTGTTCAGTAATTTAATCGGTTAAATCAAATATAACAAATTATTATGTAGTGCAATTTAGAGGAAAAAAAAAAAGAAGAACCACTTTGTTGGCTGGTTCGGTTGCATTTTAACTCAAATAGCAACCAAAAGAGCAAATCCATGCATGTAGGCATCTATACATGCAGAAGACAACTCAAGCCAAGCATCAGAATGGGGAAGAAAGGGTATTTAAGCAACTCTGACTGTGGCATTGTTGTTGGTGCCAGAAAAGCTGGTCTGACGATTTCAAAAACCACTGGTCTACTTGAATTTTCACATTCAGTCTTCACTCAGCCATACAGAGAATGCCTTGAAAAAGTGAAAACATGCAGTGAGCAACACTTGTGTGGAAGGAGAGGCCTTGTCTTGTCACATCTGTAAAGAAAATTTGTATTAGAGTACAAAACACTGGCAGTAGCTCAGATAACCAACCAGTACAACACCCCCCCATCCCCACAACACTTCGAACCTTCAAGCAGATGTGTTACAGCAGCAAAAGACCACAACGGATGTCGCCGCCGGACGCCAAGAAGACGAAACTGACGTCCTGACTCACTGCTGGCTCAGCAAAATTGTATGGGAACATATTTTCAAGGCAACAATTGGGAAAACATCGTCTCAGCGTGCATTGATTTAACCTGCAACAAATACATGGAGGGATCAGTCGTGAAAGGATCGATTCATTCAGCCTTGTACCAATGCTCAAGGTTGTTGGTTGTGCAACGGTGTGGATAATATGTTCTGGGCACCTGTTGGGGCCCTTAGTACCAACTGTGTAATCTGTTTCTATTAACTGTCTCCATCGCTTTATGGCCACATTGTATCCATTATCCATTGGCTACTTTCAGCAGAATAATGCACCATGTTACAAAGCTCAAATAACCCCATGCAGAATGTCAATGCACTCCAGCAGCTTCCATAAACAGCAGCTCACAGTCTTGACTGGGGGTTGTGGTGCCATGAAATGTGGTAGTGAAGACGGAAGTAGGATCCAAAATGCTGAGAAGACAGTGAGTAAAGGAGAATAATTTTATGAAAACTGATAAAACGAGAACTTGAAGGAGAGGTGCTTAAAAATTGGGCCTGCAGCTGTGAGGGGAGAGCATGAGGCAGGCTGAGGGAGAGAAAAAGAGAGAGCATCGGGAACTGGGAAGCAAATCTAATCATTACAAAAACGCCTCAAGCACAAGAAAGGAATAATAAAACGGATCTAAATAAACTAAGAATGAATTAAAGTAAAACAAGACACAAGACTGATCCAATCAAAATAAAGAATAGCCAAAGCAAAACAAAGATAAAAAATGAGCAAAACTATAAGCCCAGAAAAACCCCCAAAACAACCCAAGATCCTGAAATACAGGGGAATAAGAAAACAACCTCATGGATGTGCAGTTGAAAATTTCCCATTAACAATTTAATGCATTTCTGTCAACATGGACCAAAATACCTGGTTGAATCTATACTACAACAATTTAAAGGAGTTCTGAAGGTGGCAGGAGATCCAACCCAGTACCAGTAAGGTGTACCTAAAAAATGTCCTGTGAGTCTAGAAAACTGTAACTCATAAAGAGCTGAGAAAAGCAGAGCTCTCTGTCTTTGAGGGACATTCTACCCTGCATCTCCAGAACCAGAACCAAGCCACGTTTTGTTTTTACGGTGAAAAGCAACTTTAATCTGGAACAAACTTCCAGAAATCCGCAAAACAGCCGAAACACCAAGTTCCTTTAAATCAAGGCTAAAAACTCACCTGTTTAAAGTTGTCTTTAATTAATAATAACTGGAACTCTGAAATTTGCTCGATGATTTTGATGATGGCATTTGACAAAATCTATTGTCTATTCCTTGTTTCACGATTAGCTACTGTATTATGTTTTCATGGTGTAAAGCACTTTGTTGCTGAAATGTGCTATAAATGAACTTTACTTAATTTGGCTTAACTTAAGTTTTAATATTCTGCTTCTAGGTTCATATTGTTCAGAGAAATAGAAGACTAGCATTTAACAACAAGGATTTTAAAACACTTTCAAACATCTGACTCCTAATCCTAAAACTGCTGCTTCTTAATGCTTCTTTGTCCATAGACCGCAAAATTATGTGATTTACTAAACTCAACATATTTAAAAATTCCCAGAATTGTGTGTCTGATTATCTGGTAGTCATTGTTTTACTTTCAAAAAGCACACTGTGGTACAAACTCTGTTTTATGGTGTGTGCTTTGTACTTAACAGTCAGATTTTCTGGGTTTAAAGACAGAAATGCAACAAGAACATTTAATAAAATGTGAAATTTATAGAGGAGATCACAAAGCAGTCCCAGGTTTTGTCTCTATTATGGCTGTGAGGCATATAAAACATAGTCAAAGCTGCAAGTACTGTATAAACCATTCATTGGCACTCATCAATTTGGGCCTTATTAAAACAAAATAGGTGACTATTTTATAAGTAGCATATGATTTAAAGCATCATCGTTTTGTAGTAATTTTAGCAACAATCTATTATAGATTTTCATCCCAGAGGACACGGCAAAAGGTTTTAAATAAATCACTGGCTTCTTAAAGAGAACAAACAAAAAAAACAGTTCACTTTCTCTTCTAGGGCTTAAGCCATAACCTTTATCGTCGCAGTCAATACAGAAATGTTTGGTAAATCAACCATGTTGCTGCAGTTGCAGAACTGATGTAACAGGTTGTGGTTGTTGGATAATGATTATTTCCCGGAGGATTAACTCTGACAAAGTAAAACTATTTCCTTGTGCTGTTCTGTAATGCTTTATATTGCTCTAAGCCTTACTTCTCATTCACGAATGACGTAAACTAGCTAACAAGATCCCATTTCCTTCTATTCACACTGCCTGACGCAACATCATGTCTCATTTGCAACACCCGCTGAAGTTATTCAACATCAAACAGAGCTTGAATGACAACTCTGAGACATTCAAAATGTGCGGTTGATCATCTGCCAGCGTTTCTCACAACCACCGGATTAGTGCGGTCGAATCGTCCCCCTTCAGACACATTCACATCTGCTCATTCAAGTGTGCTAAACCAGATGATACTCCTGGTTTGACTGCCCATTTGCATCGCCACAGATTTTCCAGGAAGACCTTTTGTCGAGAATTCAAACCTGTTGCATGGAAATGAGTTATTTCTAAAACAGGTCTTTCTTAATTCCGTCTTATAAAAGATGAAATTTCTTTCTCGCTTTCTATTTTGTCTGCTACCCACTTAACCGAAACCTTTAATTAAAAAAAAAAAAGCAAAAGAACACGAGCAAACTTGTCTGCTTCGAATGAAACATCAACACGTCTCCTGACTTCACTTGATCCGACAATTGCTAGACAAAGGGCAGTTACAGCAAACCGCTTGCGAATTAACACTTGAGCGGCTGCTGATCTTCAGGCGCCTGCACCAAATCTGACCCCTGTGACCGTAGATTAGATGAAGGTTTTGGAATCTTTGCCAGTATTTCCTCCCCTCTCCCCCCCTCTTACACGCGTTCATTGTCGTTTTCTGCTGGATTAGTTTCTGCTTCAAGCTAATGGTCCCAATGCAAAATCTCCTCTCTTCTCTCTCTCTTTTTCTCATGCTCTTTATGTGCATACCTTAATATAAAGAACACCTTGTGATCCTTGTATGTAATTGAGGGGCCCTGGGTAAAACACCTCAAAGAATGTCATAAACCATGTGATCAGTGATTTACCAAGAAACTAGAATGTAGCATGACCTGTCTTGTTTGATTGGTGAACTATATGAATTTAGCGTGAAACGTGTACCTCGCCTCTTGTCCAATGACCACTGGAGATAGAAAATTACTTTGTTCTTAAATAATTTAAAATGCTTCGTTGGCAAAGGTTTAGTCCTATAGAGAGAGAGAGTGAGAGAACCCTCTGATCTGTTAGCCATAATGTGTACAAGAAAGAGACAGGAGTGACAACAAAACACGTCACACTGCATTCCTTATTTGTTCTCCTTTTCGTTAAAATGTTTCATGTCAATTATCAATACCTTTTTGCATTTCCTTGTTTAGATAACGCTCACATCGCCATGGCGAGGAAGAGGCATAGCAGAGCTCGTTCAGGCTGCATGAGAATACCATTTGTTTTATCACAGTATTTGTTATGGTATTTAGTAAATTCGGTGTTTTACAGCCGTTCTGGATTTTTCATTTCGATTCGCTTAGTTTCACAGTACGTGTTGCTTCACCTACTGTTTTATCTTGAAACCGTCTCCTTATTGAACTGCAACTGAACTGCGAAATGACAACCACCTGGTGGTGAGTTGGACCCCTAGGTTGGGAGGGGACACACCCAGAAAACCAAACCATGACTGGTATTTCAAATTCAATGTGAAAATACTTAATTGATCCCAAATGGAAACTAAACGATGTAAGGGGTGTACTAGGGAAGGCTGGAAAAAAGGATCCGGCAGTGTGGATCCAGTGTGGATCCAGTGTGGATCCAGTGTGGATCCGGTGTGGAAGGTGCGTTTGGGGGAAATGCAATCTGAACGTCCTTCGTTAGCTGTGGCTCAGAGCAGCTGCAGCCTGAAGGCAAATCGTAAGAAAAGCAAGACAAACCTGTTAGTGGACGGTAGTTGTGATTGAAACTGGGTTGGAGAGGGGACAGCAAAACTAGATAGAGGATGTTGCCAGGTGGTAGAATAGAATAGATTATACATTATTGATCCCCAAGGGAAACATGCTTAGTTACTCCATCCAAGGTGCTAAATATTAATAATGCAAATATAACAATAAGAGATTTTTATAAGGTCTTTATGTTCCTAAGAGTGATGTAAGCAATTCAATATGACTGAATACAAATGAATGAATGAATGAATAAATAAATAAATAAATTAATTAATTAATTAATTAATAAATAAATAAATACATAAGAAAGAGGAAGCTTACTTTCTTTTCGGAATCGAGTCTTCAAGTCCACTGCACATGAAGCTTGTGACGTCTGTCGATAAAAACTTCCCCCTTGTCACCAAGAAACCCCTGTTCTTCAGGCAAGATGGAAACATCTGCAAGTGGATGAAATTAATTCCTCTGCAGGCTGGCTGGATTCCATCTTGGAAGATGGGGCAAGGAGCTCTGTCATCTGGAGTGAGCTTGGTGTGAATTCACACCAATGGGTACGGTTGAGTTGAGGTGCTATGACACCTTCCAGCAGATGTTTTCAGGCCATATCCAATTGGAAAGAGACCCTAAGGCAGACCTCCAAACACATGGTAGGAACTGTATTTGCCTTTTGGCATTGGAACGTATCATGGAAAATTAATGTGCTTAGTCAGTTGTTCGTACATAGACCTCTGGAGTCATTAAACAGCAGGGAAGAGGTCCTTGATGCCCGAGACTAAGTGTTACTTTCCTGACTCAGAACTTATATGCATCAAAGCTGTCCTCTTTACAACATAACCCCGTTTCCTTAAGAGTGGACAAATGGCAAGACCGTCTGTGTCGGGCTCCACAGAATCCTTGCTGTACTGCATAACAATCAAAGATTCACATCTACAGTTCAATCAAACTCCGTACCTATTAAAGGTAGCCAAAATACACAGTTAGTCAGAGCAGGCTCGACAGACTTCTTTGTTCTGTCATTGCAAGATTTTAATTTGTAATTCTTACTTTTTATCATCCAGACTCTTGTTAAAGTTTTTTTTTTGGGGGTTTTTTTCTGACCTGGGAGTTCTTGCTGGTGGGGAATATGTTCGAGTTTTTCTCCTGTCTGATTAACCAGCCCTATAAGACAATGATTGGACATATGGCTGATACAATAGCATTCAGAGTAGATAATTCAAACCCTATAAAGCGTAGGGTGTTATTTAAGACTTTGATTATACGTACAAGGCTTTAAAACTGCCAGTTGTTTAGTTGCCGTTGTTTTTGTTATTTTGATTAGAACTCTTTTCACTATTTTTGTTCATTCTCTTGACCTTGCCCATGTTATGTCTGTATGCTAACTTAAGTGATTGTGTGACATAAGTCACAATGTCCAATTCAAGGGTATAGTTTCTTGAGCAATGGCCGGACAAATCCAGACACATGCTGAAAGTGTTGCTCTTTCTGTGTCTGACAGAGACATAAAAAAAACCACAAAAAAAAGGTGTGCAAAAATGACCCTGGAGGGAATCAGGTGTGACTGTGAGAAACGAAAGAGACGAGAAGTAGGATAATAGAGACAGGTGGGACTGAAGCCCTGCCAGCAAAGGCGACGTGCTTAAAAGCAGGTAAATCTCTACATGCCGCAGCGCTAAAGCGAGAGAAATCACAAGTCTGCAGAAAACCCCTCCCTGAGGTGTGTCGTCGGGTCAAGATGTGCACACTCACACGTACTACATCTTTAAGGCCTCCAATCTATATTTGCCCCACGTTTTATGACTGATTGTGACGCCGGAAAGATATTCTACTTAAGTCATGTGACAAGCAACGGGAAAGAGAAAGAGACAGAGAGAGAGAGAGAGAGAGAGAGAGAGAGAGGAAAGGAGGGAAAGGGAGGGAAAGGGAATAAGACTAAAATCAGTTTAAAGAGGGATCACTGGAGCAGAGTGCAGAAGAGACTAATTGAGGTGAAGGGGGAGCAGAAAAGAGGATATATGTGGTGCAGAGGGGATCATGACCAAGAGAGGAATGAGACAACTGGCCAAGAGAAAGAGGGATTTCACTGGTGTTGTTCATTTGCATTCGTGTTTGCATGCTAAAAATGGAAACCGATATCAACATGTGACATTTTTCCCTTCTGAATGTCCCCATAAAAANCAGCTAAGACCCACGTAGAGTTCCCAAATGGTTTTGCAGATATGTTTGCATTTAGTAGAGCCAAGAGGGTCTCATACAAGAAGCTCATTGTTTGTCCGGTCCCACTTCGTTCCAGCCTGAGCAAAATACATTATGGGGCCCACATTCACATGTCGGCAGAGGGAGGTGCCCCCCAACTGCTTAATCTCTCTTCATCCATGAAAGAAATTCTCAGCTGATTCCACCAACGTAGTGGATGTTCCAGTGTGGAAGAAAAGTTTATTTTAGTCGAAATGGTGTTTCCAAGTCCGACTTCTTGTTCAAGTCGTTCCAAAGACTCAGCAACCCCGCGGAAAGTTTTGGTCAAAACAGAGACGTAGACCAGAGTGGACGCAACCGACACAGACATCAGAAATTCGTTGCAACTGCGCCTGGTGTTAACAAGGGGTTAGACTTAACAAAGCAGTGGAGCATTGTACCTGTGTTGCATGTCGTTTCCTTTTTCTACATCTACACATTTCTTGTATCATCTTTATAAGTTTTCTGACTTAAAGAGAGTAACATTTTTGACTGGTGTAGCTACAAACCTTAAACCATATTACTGGTTAGTGGCAAATTCTGACCATGAAAAACTGCGGTCTAACTTTGGGACGGAGTGCTAGAAATAGTGATAAAGTGTTAAAGTTTTCAATGAGGAAACAAAAGCTGTTTCCTTTAGTGCCTGAAATCCTTACGAGCTTGTTGTACTCCTGGAGAGAATGACGTCGTAGTCACATCATGTGTTTGGAAAAAGCGGACGAGAAATTAGATCTGCTCATGGTATATTAAACTTGTTTGCAATAGACTGAATTTGGTACTAAAGCGTCACCCTAGAAACTCCAGAGATCTAGTTGAAATTGAATCTCACTTCGCCGGCTTGCATGGTAAACAAATTCCTTGTGCCTTAGGGGATTCGTTCATTTGACATTGTTGGCATTGCATTATATTCAGTTGGTAAATTATGGTTTTTAGATATAGATTGACGAGGAGCTTATTTGTGATTGACAAGCTGCTGAGCTGTTCGCGTGTTGACTGGCTTTAATTTCTGTTCTGGTTGGTAAGATTCTTTTTTGACTTATCACCTCCAGTGGCACAAACTATATATATTTTTCTTATCAGCCATTTCGTCGCCATGAAGAAAATTAATATCACCATGTTGGTGTAAAAAAGGACACTTATTTTTTTTTATTCTTTTTCAAATATAGCAATGATGGGTCTTTTTTTTTAATACAACAACCAAATGCTAAACCACTGCTTAAAACCAAACAATAGCTGCTCCAAGTGGCCAAATAAGTTGTCACAGCTGTGAGACATTTAGTTAGTGATGCAAGCTTGAGGCATCACTATCTTTTCACTTTCTGATTTTCACTTTCTGAATTCCTGTTGTAAAGGCTCTTGTCTTCTTGTTGTTATTCTTCGGCTATCTTCCCTTTGCTCTTAACTGTTTAACTGATGTCCTTTTTTTTATCTTTTGTTGTCTCTTCCTGTTTAGATGTGACAAGCCGAGAAGATGAGAGAGGTGCCAGCACCAGATGTACAAGATGAAGGAACATTTTAAAGATATTTCACAGCACAGCACTTTGACCTTTATACCCTAAGCTCTTTTCTTTGGAAAGCATTCCCCCCGGACTGACAGAACAAAGAGAAAGACTGAAGTTTCCTCCCTCTGTATATCTGTGTGTATATAGATCACATTAAAAGAGAAAAAAATAACGTACAGATTTGTTATGCTGCTACAGAAACAAATAACTAAACCCACCATTTGACTAAAAAGCGAAGTAGCCGTCATGTGGTTTTGCATTTCTAACAGGCTTTCGATGCAGATGTGGTCTTATTGTCAATTCGTTGTGCGAGATTACTTCACTGGATACGAGTCTACTGTGGTTGTACGTCAGTCATAACAAGCAAAACCTCTTGATATATTTAACTTCTAAAACGGCGGGTGAGACTGAAGAAGGGTGTGCTTTGCTTTGTGAGATGATGGTTGGACTTTCGTCGGCTGACACGCTTGGAGAAAACGGACACGACAAACGGGACAGCGGACAGAAAACTGTCCCTGCTCAAGAACGCTTCCCTCTGAGGACATTTGCAGGACTCCTGTGGACTCTCGCGCCAACGACACTGCGCTCGGACGGGACTCTAGAATGACGGTGCCATATACTTTCAAAGGGATACTGGTCGTTGATATAGCATTTAATGTTTTGCGATGTGCTACAAGAAAACCACTGAAAATATCCTATATACTGTAGTTTGATTCCATTTGAAAACTGTGCCTGACACGATGTACTGAGAAATCCTTTGAGTGCTTTTTAAATTATTTTTTTTTTGTTTCCTCTTCAAAGAGGAGATTATCAAACTTGTTTTCTTTATGGAACACTACAAATTCATTGATTATACATCGTCTCTGTCCTTGTACATAGTCAATATCCCTTTATGCCATCGTCCATTCTAGATAATTTATAATGTTATAGAGTATTTTTCAGTATTCAGTCGTGTACACATATTTAATTTTGTCTATTTATGTATGCTGTGTTATGTACTTGTAGCTGTCTTTTTTTTCCATATGTGTAAGGTCACTGATGGTTATGCTCAGCATGGAGGCTCTCTGTGCTTTTCTATAAAACCAGTTTTAAAAAAAAAAAATCAAAAATGATATGTTAACATTCCCTAAATGGATTATTTGTACTGCCTTACCAATGACATCTCTATTTCAAGCCCTTGTCATCTAAGAGGGTGCAAGTGCCATGTAGAGTTTTAACTTTGATGAGTGTGTCTGGTATGAATGTGTGGTCGAATGAAAGTGTTCACCTGCCGGTAGGAGTTACTAAATCGTATTTAAGAAAGTAACAAGTTTGTGTTTTTGTTCATTGTGCAAAATGGAATTACTCTACTACAATAAACTACTGCTAGCAGCTAAGTACACACTACCATAGCACAACCACAAATTTAAAAAAATTGGATCTCCATTCTGACCGCCATCAGTCTTAGAGCCTCTATTATAAGATATTTTTTGTGTCTTCTACCCTTTTAACATGTTTTTTTTTTGTGCCTATGTAAAACAGTAAAGCATATTTATTTTCAAATCATATTGTTTTTATATAAAATAAGGAAAAGGTTGCAGTGTTGTGAATGCTGTGTTTCCATGAGAGTTAATTAGACCACAGTTTGAGGATTTTATTTTCATAAAGTGCTACTTACGCAACTACTTGGATTCTCTGTTGCAAATGTAACGCGGAAGACGGCGAACCAGAGAAAATAGATTCCTTCACCTTTTCCATGACCGACAGGCGTTCAGCCATATGAATAAACACGCACTTTGACAAAGTGTTCAGTAATTTAATCGGTTAAATCAAATATAACAAATTATTATGTAGTGCAATTTAGAGGAAAAAAAAAAAGAAGAACCACTTTGTTGGCTGGTTCGGTTGCATTTTAACTCAAATAGCAACCAAAAGAGCAAATCCATGCATGTAGGCATCTATACATGCAGAAGACAACTCAAGCCAAGCATCAGAATGGGGAAGAAAGGGTATTTAAGCAACTCTGACTGTGGCATTGTTGTTGGTGCCAGAAAAGCTGGTCTGACGATTTCAAAAACCACTGGTCTACTTGAATTTTCACATTCAGTCTTCACTCAGCCATACAGAGAATGCCTTGAAAAAGTGAAAACATGCAGTGAGCAACACTTGTGTGGAAGGAGAGGCCTTGTCTTGTCACATCTGTAAAGAAAATTTGTATTAGAGTACAAAACACTGGCAGTAGCTCAGATAACCAACCAGTACAACACCCCCCCATCCCCACAACACTTCGAACCTTCAAGCAGATGTGTTACAGCAGCAAAAGACCACAACGGATGTCGCCGCCGGACGCCAAGAAGACGAAACTGACGTCCTGACTCACTGCTGGCTCAGCAAAATTGTATGGGAACATATTTTCAAGGCAACAATTGGGAAAACATCGTCTCAGCGTGCATTGATTTAACCTGCAACAAATACATGGAGGGATCAGTCGTGAAAGGATCGATTCATTCAGCCTTGTACCAATGCTCAAGGTTGTTGGTTGTGCAACGGTGTGGATAATATGTTCTGGGCACCTGTTGGGGCCCTTAGTACCAACTGTGTAATCTGTTTCTATTAACTGTCTCCATCGCTTTATGGCCACATTGTATCCATTATCCATTGGCTACTTTCAGCAGAATAATGCACCATGTTACAAAGCTCAAATAACCCCATGCAGAATGTCAATGCACTCCAGCAGCTTCCATAAACAGCAGCTCACAGTCTTGACTGGGGGTTGTGGTGCCATGAAATGTGGTAGTGAAGACGGAAGTAGGATCCAAAATGCTGAGAAGACAGTGAGTAAAGGAGAATAATTTTATGAAAACTGATAAAACGAGAACTTGAAGGAGAGGTGCTTAAAAATTGGGCCTGCAGCTGTGAGGGGAGAGCATGAGGCAGGCTGAGGGAGAGAAAAAGAGAGAGCATCGGGAACTGGGAAGCAAATCTAATCATTACAAAAACGCCTCAAGCACAAGAAAGGAATAATAAAACGGATCTAAATAAACTAAGAATGAATTAAAGTAAAACAAGACACAAGACTGATCCAATCAAAATAAAGAATAGCCAAAGCAAAACAAAGATAAAAAATGAGCAAAACTATAAGCCCAGAAAAACCCCCAAAACAACCCAAGATCCTGAAATACAGGGGAATAAGAAAACAACCTCATGGATGTGCAGTTGAAAATTTCCCATTAACAATTTAATGCATTTCTGTCAACATGGACCAAAATACCTGGTTGAATCTATACTACAACAATTTAAAGGAGTTCTGAAGGTGGCAGGAGATCCAACCCAGTACCAGTAAGGTGTACCTAAAAAATGTCCTGTGAGTCTAGAAAACTGTAACTCATAAAGAGCTGAGAAAAGCAGAGCTCTCTGTCTTTGAGGGACATTCTACCCTGCATCTCCAGAACCAGAACCAAGCCACGTTTTGTTTTTACGGTGAAAAGCAACTTTAATCTGGAACAAACTTCCAGAAATCCGCAAAACAGCCGAAACACCAAGTTCCTTTAAATCAAGGCTAAAAACTCACCTGTTTAAAGTTGTCTTTAATTAATAATAACTGGAACTCTGAAATTTGCTCGATGATTTTGATGATGGCATTTGACAAAATCTATTGTCTATTCCTTGTTTCACGATTAGCTACTGTATTATGTTTTCATGGTGTAAAGCACTTTGTTGCTGAAATGTGCTATAAATGAACTTTACTTAATTTGGCTTAACTTAAGTTTTAATATTCTGCTTCTAGGTTCATATTGTTCAGAGAAATAGAAGACTAGCATTTAACAACAAGGATTTTAAAACACTTTCAAACATCTGACTCCTAATCCTAAAACTGCTGCTTCTTAATGCTTCTTTGTCCATAGACCGCAAAATTATGTGATTTACTAAACTCAACATATTTAAAAATTCCCAGAATTGTGTGTCTGATTATCTGGTAGTCATTGTTTTACTTTCAAAAAGCACACTGTGGTACAAACTCTGTTTTATGGTGTGTGCTTTGTACTTAACAGTCAGATTTTCTGGGTTTAAAGACAGAAATGCAACAAGAACATTTAATAAAATGTGAAATTTATAGAGGAGATCACAAAGCAGTCCCAGGTTTTGTCTCTATTATGGCTGTGAGGCATATAAAACATAGTCAAAGCTGCAAGTACTGTATAAACCATTCATTGGCACTCATCAATTTGGGCCTTATTAAAACAAAATAGGTGACTATTTTATAAGTAGCATATGATTTAAAGCATCATCGTTTTGTAGTAATTTTAGCAACAATCTATTATAGATTTTCATCCCAGAGGACACGGCAAAAGGTTTTAAATAAATCACTGGCTTCTTAAAGAGAACAAACAAAAAAAACAGTTCACTTTCTCTTCTAGGGCTTAAGCCATAACCTTTATCGTCGCAGTCAATACAGAAATGTTTGGTAAATCAACCATGTTGCTGCAGTTGCAGAACTGATGTAACAGGTTGTGGTTGTTGGATAATGATTATTTCCCGGAGGATTAACTCTGACAAAGTAAAACTATTTCCTTGTGCTGTTCTGTAATGCTTTATATTGCTCTAAGCCTTACTTCTCATTCACGAATGACGTAAACTAGCTAACAAGATCCCATTTCCTTCTATTCACACTGCCTGACGCAACATCATGTCTCATTTGCAACACCCGCTGAAGTTATTCAACATCAAACAGAGCTTGAATGACAACTCTGAGACATTCAAAATGTGCGGTTGATCATCTGCCAGCGTTTCTCACAACCACCGGATTAGTGCGGTCGAATCGTCCCCCTTCAGACACATTCACATCTGCTCATTCAAGTGTGCTAAACCAGATGATACTCCTGGTTTGACTGCCCATTTGCATCGCCACAGATTTTCCAGGAAGACCTTTTGTCGAGAATTCAAACCTGTTGCATGGAAATGAGTTATTTCTAAAACAGGTCTTTCTTAATTCCGTCTTATAAAAGATGAAATTTCTTTCTCGCTTTCTATTTTGTCTGCTACCCACTTAACCGAAACCTTTAATTAAAAAAAAAAAAGCAAAAGAACACGAGCAAACTTGTCTGCTTCGAATGAAACATCAACACGTCTCCTGACTTCACTTGATCCGACAATTGCTAGACAAAGGGCAGTTACAGCAAACCGCTTGCGAATTAACACTTGAGCGGCTGCTGATCTTCAGGCGCCTGCACCAAATCTGACCCCTGTGACCGTAGATTAGATGAAGGTTTTGGAATCTTTGCCAGTATTTCCTCCCCTCTCCCCCCCTCTTACACGCGTTCATTGTCGTTTTCTGCTGGATTAGTTTCTGCTTCAAGCTAATGGTCCCAATGCAAAATCTCCTCTCTTCTCTCTCTCTTTTTCTCATGCTCTTTATGTGCATACCTTAATATAAAGAACACCTTGTGATCCTTGTATGTAATTGAGGGGCCCTGGGTAAAACACCTCAAAGAATGTCATAAACCATGTGATCAGTGATTTACCAAGAAACTAGAATGTAGCATGACCTGTCTTGTTTGATTGGTGAACTATATGAATTTAGCGTGAAACGTGTACCTCGCCTCTTGTCCAATGACCACTGGAGATAGAAAATTACTTTGTTCTTAAATAATTTAAAATGCTTCGTTGGCAAAGGTTTAGTCCTATAGAGAGAGAGAGTGAGAGAACCCTCTGATCTGTTAGCCATAATGTGTACAAGAAAGAGACAGGAGTGACAACAAAACACGTCACACTGCATTCCTTATTTGTTCTCCTTTTCGTTAAAATGTTTCATGTCAATTATCAATACCTTTTTGCATTTCCTTGTTTAGATAACGCTCACATCGCCATGGCGAGGAAGAGGCATAGCAGAGCTCGTTCAGGCTGCATGAGAATACCATTTGTTTTATCACAGTATTTGTTATGGTATTTAGTAAATTCGGTGTTTTACAGCCGTTCTGGATTTTTCATTTCGATTCGCTTAGTTTCACAGTACGTGTTGCTTCACCTACTGTTTTATCTTGAAACCGTCTCCTTATTGAACTGCAACTGAACTGCGAAATGACAACCACCTGGTGGTGAGTTGGACCCCTAGGTTGGGAGGGGACACACCCAGAAAACCAAACCATGACTGGTATTTCAAATTCAATGTGAAAATACTTAATTGATCCCAAATGGAAACTAAACGATGTAAGGGGTGTACTAGGGAAGGCTGGAAAAAAGGATCCGGCAGTGTGGATCCAGTGTGGATCCAGTGTGGATCCAGTGTGGATCCGGTGTGGAAGGTGCGTTTGGGGGAAATGCAATCTGAACGTCCTTCGTTAGCTGTGGCTCAGAGCAGCTGCAGCCTGAAGGCAAATCGTAAGAAAAGCAAGACAAACCTGTTAGTGGACGGTAGTTGTGATTGAAACTGGGTTGGAGAGGGGACAGCAAAACTAGATAGAGGATGTTGCCAGGTGGTAGAATAGAATAGATTATACATTATTGATCCCCAAGGGAAACATGCTTAGTTACTCCATCCAAGGTGCTAAATATTAATAATGCAAATATAACAATAAGAGATTTTTATAAGGTCTTTATGTTCCTAAGAGTGATGTAAGCAATTCAATATGACTGAATACAAATGAATGAATGAATGAATAAATAAATAAATAAATTAATTAATTAATTAATTAATAAATAAATAAATACATAAGAAAGAGGAAGCTTACTTTCTTTTCGGAATCGAGTCTTCAAGTCCACTGCACATGAAGCTTGTGACGTCTGTCGATAAAAACTTCCCCCTTGTCACCAAGAAACCCCTGTTCTTCAGGCAAGATGGAAACATCTGCAAGTGGATGAAATTAATTCCTCTGCAGGCTGGCTGGATTCCATCTTGGAAGATGGGGCAAGGAGCTCTGTCATCTGGAGTGAGCTTGGTGTGAATTCACACCAATGGGTACGGTTGAGTTGAGGTGCTATGACACCTTCCAGCAGATGTTTTCAGGCCATATCCAATTGGAAAGAGACCCTAAGGCAGACCTCCAAACACATGGTAGGAACTGTATTTGCCTTTTGGCATTGGAACGTATCATGGAAAATTAATGTGCTTAGTCAGTTGTTCGTACATAGACCTCTGGAGTCATTAAACAGCAGGGAAGAGGTCCTTGATGCCCGAGACTAAGTGTTACTTTCCTGACTCAGAACTTATATGCATCAAAGCTGTCCTCTTTACAACATAACCCCGTTTCCTTAAGAGTGGACAAATGGCAAGACCGTCTGTGTCGGGCTCCACAGAATCCTTGCTGTACTGCATAACAATCAAAGATTCACATCTACAGTTCAATCAAACTCCGTACCTATTAAAGGTAGCCAAAATACACAGTTAGTCAGAGCAGGCTCGACAGACTTCTTTGTTCTGTCATTGCAAGATTTTAATTTGTAATTCTTACTTTTTATCATCCAGACTCTTGTTAAAGTTTTTTTTTTGGGGGTTTTTTTCTGACCTGGGAGTTCTTGCTGGTGGGGAATATGTTCGAGTTTTTCTCCTGTCTGATTAACCAGCCCTATAAGACAATGATTGGACATATGGCTGATACAATAGCATTCAGAGTAGATAATTCAAACCCTATAAAGCGTAGGGTGTTATTTAAGACTTTGATTATACGTACAAGGCTTTAAAACTGCCAGTTGTTTAGTTGCCGTTGTTTTTGTTATTTTGATTAGAACTCTTTTCACTATTTTTGTTCATTCTCTTGACCTTGCCCATGTTATGTCTGTATGCTAACTTAAGTGATTGTGTGACATAAGTCA
Source organism: Poecilia formosa (assembly GCF_000485575.1). Taxonomy (NCBI): domain Eukaryota; kingdom Metazoa; phylum Chordata; class Actinopteri; order Cyprinodontiformes; family Poeciliidae; genus Poecilia; species Poecilia formosa. The sequence goes on along the minus strand of NW_006800061.1, from coordinate 215,112 downwards.
CAATGTCCAATTCAAGGGTATAGTTTCTTGAGCAATGGCCGGACAAATCCAGACACATGCTGAAAGTGTTGCTCTTTCTGTGTCTGACAGAGACATAAAAAAAACCACAAAAAAAAGGTGTGCAAAAATGACCCTGGAGGGAATCAGGTGTGACTGTGAGAAACGAAAGAGACGAGAAGTAGGATAATAGAGACAGGTGGGACTGAAGCCCTGCCAGCAAAGGCGACGTGCTTAAAAGCAGGTAAATCTCTACATGCCGCAGCGCTAAAGCGAGAGAAATCACAAGTCTGCAGAAAACCCCTCCCTGAGGTGTGTCGTCGGGTCAAGATGTGCACACTCACACGTACTACATCTTTAAGGCCTCCAATCTATATTTGCCCCACGTTTTATGACTGATTGTGACGCCGGAAAGATATTCTACTTAAGTCATGTGACAAGCAACGGGAAAGAGAAAGAGACAGAGAGAGAGAGAGAGAGAGAGAGAGAGAGAGGAAAGGAGGGAAAGGGAGGGAAAGGGAATAAGACTAAAATCAGTTTAAAGAGGGATCACTGGAGCAGAGTGCAGAAGAGACTAATTGAGGTGAAGGGGGAGCAGAAAAGAGGATATATGTGGTGCAGAGGGGATCATGACCAAGAGAGGAATGAGACAACTGGCCAAGAGAAAGAGGGATTTCACTGGTGTTGTTCATTTGCATTCGTGTTTGCATGCTAAAAATGGAAACCGATATCAACATGTGACATTTTTCCCTTCTGAATGTCCCCATAAAAANCACAAAACATGTAGGGGACACAGCAAATATGATTTAATCTAGTCAGATGAGAAAGCATAATGCTAAATTGTGTGGAGAAAACTAACACTGTAAATCAAACAGAACATCACAGTAAAGCATGGTGTTAGCAGCATCATGCTGTGGGGATGCTTTTCTTCTGCAGAGTTGGAGTGAAGACGAATGGAGCCAAATATGAGAATCTCTAGCTTGGAAATTGGCATTTGGCCTTAAGTTTTGCACAAAAAAAAAAAAAAAAAAGTATGATCATAAATTTTCATTTTCAGATGCTCAACATTAGTAGAGACTCCAAACAGCTAAGAGCCCTAACCACAAAGAAAGTGTCGACTCGGGGAGCTGAACAAAACCGCATGTCTGACTTTGCAGATTTCACTTTCACAGTTTTATAGCACTTTGGGTTTGTCTGCCACATACAATTCTGGTAAATTTTATGAAGTTTGTGCTTGTAAAGTGACAAAATGCAAAAGCCCTTAGGAAGTAGGAAGACTTTTCCAAGACACCGCTGTGATGCAAAGGGGGTCACACTGGCTAGTTGTAGTTTGTTTGCCTGGCTCCGCTGCACCCACTCAACCCTCACATGGGTGTAGTCCAGATTACCCTCATTACCGCAGCATTACCACTCACTAGCCATATTCATGATCACAACAGTGTTTCTGTGGATGTCCCTGCATTTATTTAGATGTGTACACATGCAGGTAGATATCGATTAACTGGACACCGTTACTCTTTGTTCTACGCTGATGGTACATTTTTTTAGAGTCAAACGGTCAGTTTTCAAGATTGAAGAATCTGTTGTGCAGCAATTAAACTAATGCCATGGTAAGTCTTGTATGAAATAAAAATGTCTACTTATGCTTGCATGTAAGAAGAGAGAGAAATCAATTTGGATCTCTTTTTTTTTTTTTTTTTTTCTAAATTTGAACCCCGGTTGTCATTTGGTGCCAAGAATACTGATGAGATTCTACCAGTGGCTGCGAGAGCACAGTGCTGTGAGGAAGTGATGTGAGCTTATGGACTTACTGCAGATCAGGTAGAAATGAGCTGGATTTGCGTGTTCTTGTATTAAGAGAGGCCTGGCCTTGTTAGAGAATCCACAAAGGCTCAGTGTTAAATTAAAGAAAGAAAAAAAAAAAAACTGGCAGAACCTCACAAGCTCTTGATCAACCCCAAATCACTCAAGAAAAAAAAAAAAGAAAGAAAGAAACAGGCGAGGGAACCAACTTGAAAAAGAATGACATTTCAGATTAGTATTTATTCTCCAAAATGATATCGGTAATTAGACGAACAGTGATGCTTGGGAATTAGGGGCTTTTTTCTTTGTTGGAGGTGGATAAAAGACAGTTTCTCACAGTGAAACGTGATTCTTGGAATCCCAAAGTCCAAAAAGGGACTTTTGACTGAATCCCTTTCGCATTGGCATGCCTGCAAGTTACTGTTTGACTTCTTATCTGCCTTTCTTCACTGTTTGTTTATTATATTGTAAAACAGCCCTTAAAGCCATTTATGGAAGCCAACATCGATCCTCTCGTCAAGCGTCTCGAGCTGACCAAAATGTGTTATTGCTTAGCAAAAATTACGGCACGATTTGCAGCATGTATGAAGTCTCTTCATCTTATTTTCATCTGAACCTTTAAAATAAGTTTTTACCTGATTCTTTTTGTTGTTGTTTTTAACAGCAAAAAAAAAAAGTATGTTTCTGCTTAACATAAATAAGGCCCCAGCTCCTTACTGGAAGGCCCTGCACTGTATAAACATTTATCTCTTTTTACCATGCACACTCCAAACCCACATTCTTTCCCGTTATCTTTATTTAGCAACAAGCTTCACTAAGAGTAGCCCGCTGTGGTGTTAGAAATTTCATTCAGGTATTTTCCAGGTCTGGATGTGTAACAATATAAACAAAATTCGACGAGGAAACGTTCATCTCAGTAAATTACAGAATGTTCCTAGGATGCCTTTGTTTGATGAAAAGTACTTTATGAAAATAACTTTAAAGCAGGCGTCACACAGGCGTTTCATTAAGCTTTCATTTGTGTCCAGACGTCTTTTATCGTTGGTCTGATATACTATTCTAATCTTTAAGGCGAACTCCTGCGACGGATCTGGAGGAGCGAGTGTATGGAGTCTGTCCAGAGCCTTCAGGACGTGGGACCATCTATGGTCGTTGATGCCTGATGGGTGAATTTTCTTCGTCAATTGTAAATCAAGAAAAGGACAATGAACTCTGGGAATTTAAAAAGTGTAGAATTTGGACTAGAAACACGCATAACCCTCCAGGTGTCTGTCACAAAGCAGGAAGGTTTTGCAATTCAGTTTTAAGTAATCTATTGAGCTTTCCAAACTCAATAAATGTTAAGGAAAAAAAAAACTGTTTTGGGCAGAAGCCAAACAGAAGGCGAGGAGGAAGCTTTTAAGATTTCTGCCAGTGATCAACAGTGGGAAACTGAGATATGTGTTCCAGTAAAATAAGCTGGAAGAGCCAGGAGAAACCGACATAGCAGGAATTTCAGGAATATGCATGAGTATCATGCTGAGAAAGTGGCAAAAGTCATAAAGGAGCGGCAGCTCCAGGTAAAAATAGATTGTGCAATCCTGACTATTGTATTGCAAAAATAAAACTGAATATCCTGAGAACTGAGGTCTTCAACTGCAAGTTTCCATCCGTACCGACAAAAGACGTTCTTTTGCCAACTCTGGAAGTCACTATCGCAAACGTCACTCATCTCAACTGTCATGTTTCCCCCCCACCCCCATTTCTACAGAAAAATACAACATTTAAATTAGTTACACGTCCAACAAACTCCCTACACATTCTTTGCAGATTGCAGCGCTAAATATCAACATATTTCATGGGAATTTTACGTTAAGGACCAACAGAGAATAGTCTATTGCAAACTGAAAGGAAAGAGACGAAAGACTTTCAAAACATTTTACAAATGCAATCTGCAAAGTGTAAATTGCAGTTATACCCTCTGTTCCCAACCCCATTATTTTGATCCACATGAGTGAAAAAGTAACTAAATGCCTCCAGAGAATAATTAATTAATACATCCTCAAACTGTGCGTAATTTAATCTCAATACAAATCCGTTATAGTGCGACAAAAGCTCTAAACAAACAGACAGAGCTACAAGGAAGTGTGGTAGATTAAAACATGTGTAATGGAACGGCCACGTAAACATTTCCAGTCTACAAAGAAAGAAAGAAATTTAAGGAAATGTATTTGGTGAAGTAATTGTCGTGAAAGGTAGTGCTCACTCATATGGTGACAATAAATATCACACTTTTCAGATAGTTAAAAAAAAAAAGTCTTCTCTTCACTTTACAATTATGTGCTACTTTTGTTCATCTGGTTTAGCCGTCAAACATAAAATAAAAAAATAAAAAATAAATAATCAGTTCACTTCAATTTCAAAGTCAAACCTCTGTCTAAAGCTTCGACTGTGTATTTGTTTTCAAGCATCTGCTTTTGTTACAGTTCCACAGTAATGCTGCCACATCACTTGGACATGTGCTTCAGCCGAAGTCTTTCAGCCAAAGTTGGTCCTTCTAGTGTGTCAACCCTAACCTCCTTCTTGTGTTTTGTTCGTGAGTGACTCACTCATCTCTGTCCCACAGGGAAAACACGGGACACTTTTACCCCCATCTGACGGACCACAACAAACTTTGACCAGGACACTTTACTGGCAGCAGCTTCTCAGGACAATAAACAGGCTGCCGAAGGGGATCTTTGACTTTTCCCATAATAAACCAAAATTTGATGCCTCACACGTTGCTCTCATTGGATGATATTTCACTGTAACTTAAAACCCAGCATTATGCTGCCTGAGGCTGTAAGATTATTGAGGTGATGTATTTGGGGGGTTGGGGGAATTTATACTTTGTACAAAAGGAAAGGGACTGTGGTTGGGTTTACAGAGAAGATCATATAAATAAAGCATGTTACTGAAATTTAGATGAGTTATTAAAGCAAACAACATGCCTTGGATGGAAATGTGTATGTGCCAAGTTTTGGTATGATATAGTGGTAGTTTTTGTGCACATTTGCATTTGCATGTGATAAATTTCAATTCTCATAACCTTAAAAAAACAGCAAAGCAAATTTTAAAAATCATTTTATCATTGTTAAAGTGGAATATAATTTTATTCTAGATCATGCAGTGTGTGAAAAAAAAAATCCAACTGAATTAATAGAGATTTATGTCTCTGTGTTTTTTTATTTGTTTTCCACCATTTCTGCTGTATTGCCTATAACTGAACTGAAACACTGTGTAAAAATAATAACATTCACATTATGGCTGCCAAAAAGGAAGCATAGTGCAGTCTAATGAGCTAAACCTTAAATATTTTTGTTGTTATTTATTTTTCATGTCATCCAGTGCTTAATGATTAAGAATCCTCAGGATAATGTCATATTAAATTAATTAAATTAAATTAAATTAAATTAAATTAAATTAAATTAAATTAAATGTAAAAATTATTGGAGATGGTCATGACCAATTCAATTGTAAATAAAATTAAATGAAAACCATTAAAAAGTTGACTAGACTTGCAAGACTGAGCTGCAGCAAATCATATTATGATGCCGTCAGGAAAAAGAGCTCCAGTTTGAACCTGATTGGTTTATGACTTAATGTGATTTACTGTGTTTCTTCTGTTAAAAGCTTGAAATTAAAGACATTTAGTCTTCATATACTCAACGGCATTGGCTGATACAATCCTTAAGGAGAACATCTGGATTACAGCAACTCTTAGGATACACAGGTCATCCATAATTAAAATCTGATTTTGAAACTCTGCAACTGAGACAGTGAGAAGACCCCCACCGCTGAGCAACGTCTTATCGCTTTATCGTTCACAAACTGGCGTTAATTGGTCGGGGCTAATTGCTGCTAACATGTGGCTCAGAAAACGCGGTATCCTGGAGCCAGAGATATTTCAGAGAGGTCTGAGGGTGGGGGGTGCCGCTAAATGGTGATCTTAAGACATTCCCAGCAGGTTTCAGGTGAAACCGGCCCCTTTTCTGACCAGTTAAATCATTAACGTGATTATTTTCACGTCACTGAGGCCTCAAATCGTATGTCAAGAACACAAAGAAAAGGGTGACATGCCATGTTTAGGTTATTAACTTGTCAGAAGGAGGCAGGGTTCAGGTTAATGTTTAAATATATTTGGTGCAGATCTCTAATTTTAGCATGACCCCAATAGTCAGTAATCTGAAGCCTGTGTGTGTGTGTGTGAGTGTATATTAAACTTCAGTGGTGGCCTTCCATAATGAACCTCCAGGGCATGCACGCGTATTACAAAGAATTGCGGAAAACTTTCATAAACAGTTTGCAGAGCATGTATTACACTCATGTTGCTGTACTTTAATTACAAACATCTCAGTTTAGATGCTAACTGACATCAAAAGCTCCTGATTTAACTCATAATATGTGACCTTTTCGCATTAGGGTGTCCTGTTGTGGCCTGTACTGTATTACTATTGCTTATATATTACTCCAGGCTAATATCCTAACTCCTAAGTGGATTAGGTGTAATCTCCTTACTGTACGCGTACTGTTCACGAACACGTATTGATGGCTGCTTCCAAATCCGGTCAGGAAAACTTTCACCCAGAGCTGCTCTGGTCCTGCCAGGTTTCACCAGCCCGCCAAATGGCCCTCTTCAACATCACAGCACTTCTCAGGAGAGGCAGCATGACAGACGCAACCCGAAGGGGAAACCATGGATCACAAGGCAGCCATATCACATGTCCAAAAGTTGGGGCTGCATCACAGAGCGAGCTGTTGCATCACAGCAGCCGACTCACATTAACCCGTCGTTACAGTACATCTGCTTCGGTAGTTAACTGGAAACACGGGTCGCATTCGAGCCACTCCTCCACGCCACACGTACTGACAACTCAGTAGACAGAAATGGTCCTATGAGGGAAGAAAACAGCAAAACCAAAATTTAAAAATGAAATATTCGTAACACCTGTTATAGATTGCCCAAAACGAGACGAGACACAACGACGCAAGATTGTAATATTACTTTCAACTAAACTTCATAGATCAAGCTTGTGGTGAGAAAAGGCCTTCGTTCTGCATTTTTATAGATTTTGCAGAAAACTCAACAAATTGACATTTTTCTTTTTCGGATTTTTTTAATCTCTTCAGTCCTCAGGACAGTGTTTCAGCTACGCATGATCTGCAATACAACAATTACTATTCCCCAGTTGCTACTGATAGGGTGTGATGTGATTGCGATGTAGCTCAACGTGGCTATTGGTCCTTTAACGATGCAATCTGCTTCCTTCAGCGTCTGAAAAACTTGCGCTCCTTGCATATTGTCTGTGTCTTGTTTGTACTGGAAACCCAAAATGCTGCCAAACAAATTATTTAAGAGTAGTCGGGGCATCCTTTATTCTGGTGTTTTCAAGACGGCAGTCATCTCAAAGAGAAATATCGCAATGTTTCAATATCGCGAGATCTTGTACCACGAGATCCTGGTACACCGATGTACACCAAAGAGGGGAAGAGCGTAGTAGAGGTTTTGAATGCTAATCTTTTTTTTCTGAGTCAGTTCTTTTTAGCATAAGCTTTTGTTGCAGTTACATCTGCAGGCATTTTGCGGTTTTATCGACTAGCTTTTCATAACTACTGATTTGCTCCTGTCCTTGTTCTTCTGCAAGACATCTCAAACTCAATCAGATTACATTTTGAGAATAACTTTCTGGTCTTCCAGCAGATTTTCTCTTAGATCTGAACTTCAGCTGAGCCGTTGTAGCACATGAATATGCTTCGATCAGAGTTACTATTCCTGTGAAACTCTGGCTCTACCTATAGGGTTGCAGTCCTGCTAGAATATGTCCTTTCCAGTTTTTAATTGTTTCCTGGCCTCTAACAGGTTTTCTTCCAAGGATTAGCCTGTATTTAGCTCTATCCATCTTACCATAAGCTCTGATCGGCCTCCTTGTTCATGCTAAAGAAAAGCATCTTCACCTCATTATGTCAGGATGCTTTTCACAAGGTGGATGGAGAGCTGACTGTCACGTGCATTATACTGCATTTGCACTCACAGCACTACGTATCAGCGACACATTAGTTATTTTCTCACTAATCTTTAAGTTAAGAGACCCTGCTTTTGACTAAGTTAGAAAAAACTAACTTTTTTTCTAACTGCTCAAATCCACTTTTTCCTTCTTTCACGTTCTTCCAACTTTTCACCATGACAGATCTAGTCTATCAGGACGCGAAGTAAATGACACAAATAAGCCACTATTGTGCTCCTGAGAAAAGCGCCTAAGTGAAGCGGCTATAATGATTGAGACTCCTCTGTGGAACAATAGCGGAAGAACGGTGGCATTGTTCTTGAGCCACAAGATCCGTGTAGTGGGGGTGGTAGGCTTTATTCTACTGGACTGAGAGGTAAATATGTCCCACTTTAAAACATGGTTGCACTACTTCCTGGTATCTACGCGTGATAAAGAGCATTGGATATGTTGCAGTTGCACTGGAAACACTTTTGCGTCCATTACGCTGTTTTTGTTACCACAACGGAATAATGTTTATTGGATAACAGTTTTAATGCAGCACAGCTAATGCAGACTGTGTGAACTGGCATAATGTGTTACGTGTTTGATTTGTCTTGGGGCAAAATAGTACTTATTGTGTACATTTCCAACAACCTCGACTTCTCACTAAAATTATGTGCTACTTAAACTAGCCAGGTGAGTTTATGCCATGATCAAAACTGTTGTGCACTTACTCATATTTCACGCATTCCCAGATTCAGAAACTGTAAACCCGTCATTTGCAAAGAGCAATTTGTGCTCCTATTTTTCTTTTTTTCACATTTTGTGCTATATGTGGGTACATCCTTTCTCTTAACTGCGGCTTTATTTAACAACAGATTTATTTGCATGGGAGTAAAAACAGGTGTGCTATCATGTCTAATAACTGTAGGGGGAGCTGAAGAGCAAAAAGTTGCTTTAATCCTTCTATATTCATATTTGAAATCATGCATGAGACAATAAAAATGTTTCCACATTTTTTTTTTCCACAGAGACAGCTTAAATTAAAAAAAAAAAAAAAAGTCTACATTGATTAGATCAGGATCGCATAAAGATCTTGACCGGTGACAAAGAGCATCTCAGGATGTCTTGGAGTGTTTGGCATGTTGATGTTACCAAGTGATTCTTTGAGCCTTGTGTGTTTTGGGTTTGCCCCATGCAGATGCCCACCGATCCCTTCAGGCTGGTATTGGAGATATTTGGAGTCACAATGATCAGATCAGAAATGTTCATATTCTTTTTTGCAAATTCAGCCATTTTTTTACTTTACATTATCAACAAAAGGCAAGATAGGTGGATTTATATAGCACTACCTAAGCACAAGTAGGTTCAAAGCACTCTACAAGAAAAAAATAAAGAAGCAGATGTAAATAAAAACAAAATAAAGACTGGTTATTGATTAAAACGGTATGCAAAAAGCGAAAGAAAAATGTAAGCATCACAGAGAAAGAAACCGAGCAGCAGTGCTACCTTAAAATAAATAACTACAACATGCTAAAAATGAATTGATAAGCCACGTGCGGGGCTTTATGGGAAACCTGCAATGATCAGTAATATGTTTTAAGTCTGGATTTAAAGGCGCCAGCATTTTACTGAACATGTGTGGAGAAAAGACACTGAGTGCTGCCTCCCTTTGTTTAACGCTGCTCCGGGGAAAACAGGTCTGAGGGATTTAAATGGATCACATCTGACCTGAAACCCTGACTTGTATTTAGGTCAAGGACCATTCAGAGCTTTGTGGACCCAAACCAAGATTTTACGACCTGTCCTTTTCCAAACAGGCAGTCTGTCCTTACCTATGCTATTTTGCTGGTAGCAGCTTTTGTGGATGAGCTCCAGCTGCCTGACTGATTTATTTTTACAAAGTCCACAATAAAACCACTGGCAGACTGAAAATCAATTATTCAGCACCACCTTTTTACAGGTTAGACTAGTTCCTGGGCAGTTCAGTTAATATTTCCTTAAAAACTTTCCTGCAACAGTAATTATCAATGACTGTAAGGCACTCAAGATTTCAAGGGTTGGCTGACATTAAAGTAAATTAAACACAACATGTGTGAAACAGGATGATTAAAGACCAAGCCGCATATTTCAGTGTACTTTAACATTAATATATCTGCAAACAGAAGCTATAAATGCAAACTAAATAGTTTGATAGTGCCAATTTAGCCTGATAATTTTTTTTATGTCACAAAGTGTACATTTGGAGACAAAAAAAAAATATGTTGATTTTCAAATTGTTTTATAAGTTAAGTCTGCTTTAGATTTCTCCTCAGGTTTATCTCTCTGTCTGCTGTGTTCCCCGGTCTGCATGTTGCTCCTTGTCCACTAATAGTTTCTGACAAACCTCATGGAACAGCAAATGAATATATGCTGAGATCAGGCTATATACAGATTGACTTTGATAAATGGGTAACTTCTGAAGGTGTTTGGTTGTGCAGGATTTTATTTAAGGGTATCAGGAGTGAAGGCTTCTTAATAAAAAAATTTGTAATATTTTTACTTGCAAGCAAAACTTTGGCCACTATATATCTCCATAAACATTTTGTGGTTGTACCATGACCAAATATGCAAAAGCTGCAGGTGCATGAATGCTTTTGCAAGGCACTGTAACTCCAACTTTAAGGCAAATTAATCAGTAAGAAACAGCATTCCTCTTCTTGTCCGGCTTATCTTTCATTCTCCAAATTATCCAGATCCAGTCACTGTAAAGCCGTCAGACCTCATATTGGGTCTCCTCTCTATTATAAACCAGTGCTTTCTCTTTTCCACAAGCTCCTGTCACCACCCTGACCCCACCTACCTCCAGGGGACAAAGGACATCTCTCTGGGAAAGGCTCCCTCTTGCAGGACTGGAACTGCTCCTGCTATTCATAGCTTTTGAGTCTGCAATGAATTATATCATCTCGGCTCTTCAGACTGATTCTCATAAGCTCTGCTAGTCCTAGAACAAGCCTGGCATCTTCAGCGAGCCAGAAAACTCTTGTCACACTGTCAAAGTGACTCCTGGCATGGGCAACTTGGAAGATTTGGCTTAGCAGATCTTCTCCGCTCAGCTATGCGGTTTCATTTGGACACGGACCGCGTAAACTGCATATGCAAGAAGCACCAGCACAGTTTTAGACGTGACTGTGTGTATACTGACTGTTTGCAGGTTTGACCAGGTCTGTCAGGCAGACTCCAACTCAAAGACAGAGAGATAAGAGAGCCCACACACACACACACTCACACACACACACACACATACACACAAGCTTCCTAGACTAAATTAAATATTTATCAAATTCAGGGAAAAGTTTAGAAGGATTGAAATTTGGCCTTTCAAGATCCCGTCGAGTAGCTTTTTAAAGAGTTCAAAATTACTAACGCAAATATTTATGCTTGCCCTGCATCTTAAATAAAAAAGTCAGTCTCAACGTCTGATTTCATTTTAAAACTGATATTAGTATGCAATCTAAGCTCTTTGTATGTAGAGTTCAAAGAATTATTTCAGTAATTTTGATGATTCAGGCTTAAAGCTAATAAAAAAAAAACGTTTCCTAGAACATGAAACTATTAGATAAGACCAATAAAAAGAAGACTTACTCAAAATTTCAGGAGATGATCTCAGCTGGGACTATTCTGTGTGCAACTTGTTGGAATGTTAGAACAATGTTAGCCCCTTTCGAGGGTTTTAGCACTTTCAGAATAACAAGGTAAAAAATGATTTGTTCTTAATGTTTTGTCTGGTAACTACCTAACTAACTAGCAGAATGACTTTCTCCAGATACTCCAGCTATCGCTGTTTATTGTACATCAGCTATTATGCACAAGCTTGTTTTATTTTTTTGTTGTCCTTGTGATGGACCAGTGACCTTTTCGGGGATGGGGGGACTCCCACCTCATGCTGACTCCCTGAACTGGTCAAAGTGAGAAGAGACTACGCATGCGTGGATGTAGATGCTATTAAAAGGAACTTTCTATGTTATTTTTGGTCATAACATGCTTCCCACGTCAAACGGTGTCAATGTAACTAATCTCAGCAGGAGCCAGGTGAGCTCTAACGAGATTTCGTTTCGAGCGGTGTCCAAACGCCGGATGAAAGATGCTTAATCTAGCTTACAAGATGGTCATTTGGCTAATTTTGGAGATATTAGCGAGGGCGGGCTCACCGAATTCGATACATCTCTGAATTATACGTCTCCCTTTTCTCCCGACCGACAGTCCATCATTTCCCCTTAGCCTCTCAAAACTCCCGTTCCTCCGACTCTCCCCCTGTCTAAAGTGTGTCTCAGTTTAGCTCTGGCTCTCTGTAAGAGAGTCACTGTCATCAGATCCTCCGGTCCTGTGGAGTTCTTGGTATGGCATGTGTTCCCAACTGGCCTTCCAACACACACCCGACCACTCAACTACAAACCTGGCGCTTTCCCGAGGACCACGGTGGGTTGATCTATAGGTCGCAGCTTGCGGGTTATTAATCGACAAAAAAAAAAAAAAAAAATTGGATGCACAACAAAGCGCTTTCAGAGGCAGAACATGAGAATGAAATGTGTGGAACGCTTCTGAGCACACTGCTTTTTTTATTCATATGAGTGTGTAACTGCTTTGATTTTTTTTTTCTTTTTTTCTTTTTTCGGCAGCCCCTTACTGTAGAGTCCTACTGCTTCTGT